>NC_090653.1:188546168-188791168 GCF_040937935.1 Hyperolius riggenbachi | reverse complement strand
GTGAGAGTGAGTGAGTGAGAGAGAGTGTGAGTGTGTGAGAGTGTGAGAGTGTGTGAGAGTGAGAATGTGTGAGAGTGAGAATGTGTGAGAGTGAGAATGTGTGAGAGTGAGAATGTGTGAGAGTGAGTGAGAGAGAGTGTGAGAGTGAGTGAGAGAGAGTGTGTGAGTGAGAGAGAGTGTGAGAGTGAGAGAGTGAGAGAGAGTGTATGAGAGTGAGTGTGAGAGTGAGAGAGAGAGTAGTGAGTGTGAGAGGGTGTGAGGATCTGTGAGAGAGAGTGTGAGAGTGAGTGAGAGAGAGTGTGAGGATCTGTGAGAGAGATGTGAGGATCTGTGAGAGAGAGTGTGAGGATCTGTGAGAGAGAGTGTGAGGGTGTGAAAGTAAGTGTGAGTTTGAGTGTGTGAGTGAGAGTGTGAGTGAGCGTGTGAGAGTCAGAGTGTGTGTGAGTGAGTGGTGTGAGTTTGAGAGAGTGTGTGTGAAAGAGAGAGTGTGAGGGAGTGAGAGTGTGTGTGAGAGGGAGTGAGAGTGTGCAAGAGAGGGAGTGAGTGAGTGTGTGTGTGTGAGAGTGAGTGAGTGTGTGAGAGAGGGAGTGAGAGTCAGAGTGTGAGTGAGTGTGAGAGTATGAGAGTGTGTGTGTGTGAAAGAGAGAGTGTGAGAGTGTGTGTGTGAGAGAGTCAGTGTGAGGGTGACCCTTACCTTACAGCTCCCTCTTTTCCCTGCAGGCTTCCCTCCGGCGGCTCCTCTTCTCCCCTCAGTCTTCCCACCGGCGGCTCCTCTGCTCCCCGCAGGCTCCTCTGCTCCCTGCAGTGAGAGTGAAAGTAAATGTGAGAGTGAGTTTCAGTGTGAGTGAGTGTGCAAGTGAGAGAGTGTGAGGGAGAGAGTATGAGGGAGGGAGAGTCACAGTGTGAGATTGAGTGTGAGATTGTGTGTGTGTGAGAGTGTGTGAGGGAGTGAGAGTCAGAGTGTGAGAGTAAGAGATTGAGTGTGAGTGTGTGTGTGAGCTTTACCTTACAGCTCCGGCGGCTCCTCTTCTCCCCGCAGGCTTCAGGCTTCCCTCTGGCGGCTCCTCTTCTACCCGCAGGCTTCCCTCCGGCGGCTCCTCTTCTACCCCCGCAGGCTTCCCTCCGGCGGCTCCTCTTCTACCCCCGCAGGCTTCCCTCCGGCGGCTCCTCTTCTACCCCCGCAGGCTTCCCTCCGGCGGCTCCTCTTCTACCCCCGCAGGCTTCCCTCCGGCGGCTCCTCTGCTCCCTGCAGGCTTCCCTCCGGCGGCTCCTCTGCTCCCCGCAGGCTTCCCTCCGGCGGCTCCTCTGCTCCCCGCAGGCTTCCCTTCGGCGGCTCCTCTGCTCCCCGCAGGCTTCCCTCCGGCGGCTCCTCTTCTCTCTGCAGTGAGTGAGAGTGTGAGTTGTGAGATAGTGTGAGAGAGAGTGTGAGGGAGGGAGTCAGACTGTGAGTGTAAGTGTGAGAGAGAGAGAGTGAGGGAGTGAGAGTGAGAGAGAAAGTGAGTGAGAGAATGTGAGAGAGTGAGAGTCAGAATGTGAGAGTGAGTGTAAGTGTGAGAGTGTGAGGATGTGAGTGTGCATGAAATAGTGAGAGTGAGTGAGAGAGTGTGAGGGTGTGAGTCAGAGTGTGAGAGTGAGTGTAAGTGTGAGAGAGTGCAAGGATGTGAGAGAGTGTGAGGGAGTGAGTGTGAGTGCGCATGAGATAGTGAGAGTGAGTGAGAGTCAGAGTGTAAGTGTGAGAGAGAGTATGTGTGAGAGCGGTGTCCAAGGGATCTTCCCCCTCCAGAGCTCCACTTCTCGCCGCGGCTGCCAGGCTTCCATCCGGGTGGCGGCTATACCGGTGTTCCAACACTTTAGCATACCCGACAAATGCTACTGAGCATGTTGGAACACCGGCTCCTCTGCTCCTCGGCCTGCTGGCGGCGGCAGGTATGTGTCCTGTTCTCTTCCTCCAGCAGCGATGGGGCTCCACTTCTCCCCTGGTGGCTGCACAGGCTCCGGGCAGCGGCGGTCATGTGGGCAGCGGCGGGCTTCCTCCAGCTCCTCTTCCCATGGTGGCTGTGACTGACCTGTGGCGACTAGTATAGACGTCACATGCGGGGTCAGCCAACCAGGGAAGAGGACAGATGTGGGTGTGGAAGCAAGGAAGGGGTGGGTGGGCTAGAAGGAGGGGAAATGGGTGAATATATTATAGATAGGAGAGCGCCGGCAAGAAAAAGTCCGGCGATGGCGAATTAAATGTCCAGTGCTGCAATACCCCAAACAATACCTGCAGACATATTTTTTAAAATTTTGAATACAGCATAAGGATCTATATTGCACAAAAGACTCAGACCAGTTGCTGTTGAAATTTGATTTTTATGGTGACAATACCGCTTTAACCACTTGATGACCGTGGGCTTTACCCCCCTTAAAGAGACACTGAAGCGGAAAAAAAAATATGATATAGTGAATTGGTTGTGTACTATGAATAATTACTAGAAGATTAGCAGCAAAGAAAATATTCTCATACTTTTATTTTCAGGTATATAGTGTTTTTTCTAACATTGCATCATTCTATAATATGTGCAGATTACACAACACTCAGCATTCAAAATTATTCTTTCAGAGCAGTCTGTGAAGTAATGAACTCTCCTCTTGCAGAGGAAAAGTAAACAGTCCAGGAACAATTGAGATAATAAAAGTCAGATAACAGCCCTCTCCACGACTAACGGAGAGCTTAAAGAGACTCTGTAACAATTTTTTCAGCCTTAGTTCTTCTATCCTATGAGTTCCTATGCCTGTTCTTATGTGCTGGGGCTTACTGCAGCTCTTCCTAATTACACTGTCTCTGTAATAAATCAATGTATCTTTCCTCTGTCCTGTTTGTCGGGCTAAGGCTTTGATTGTGTGGAATGTGCAGGGCTGCTTGTGATTGGTAGAAGCGATACACACCCTCTGCAGGCCCCCTGCATACTCACACACTATGCTTAGCTGAGCCTATTAGAAGCTGGTTAGTTTGTTTGTAAACATTGCCTAAAACTGTTAATTACAAGCCAGGATTGCAGCAGAGAGTGGCAGAAACAGCACAGAGGGGCACAGGAGAAAATAAGGAATAGAATGGTATGCTTTTTAGTGTAAGAATATTAGAGTACAGATTCTCTTTAATGGCTTGTTTGCATAGAGATAACAACTGGAGTTTCTCAACTCTTCCTGTACTGGAAACAATTAGACTGATGTATCTGATCTTAATGTTTTATTTCTTAGCTGTACTACACATACAAATCATGATATCATAATTTTTTTTTCGCTTCAGTGTCTCTAAGGACCAGGCACTTTTTTTCCATTCAGACCACCGCAGCTTTCACGGTTTATTGCTCGCTCATACAACCTACCACCTAAATGAATTTTGGCTCCTTTTCTTGTCACTAATACAGCTTTCTTTTGGTGCTATTTGATTGCTGCTGCGATTTTTACTTATTATATTCATAAAAAAAAAAAAAAAAAAAACGACATGAATTTTGTTTAAAAAAAATGATTTTTTTTAACTTTCTGTGCTGACATTTTTCAAATAGAGTAAAATTTCTGTATACTTGCAGCGCGAAAAATGTGGACAAACATGTTTTTGATTTAAAAAAAAACAAAAACAAAAAAAAAAACATTCAGCCTATATTTATTGGTTTGGGTAAAAGTTATAGCGTTTACAAACTATGGTGCAAAAAGTGAATTTTCCCATTTTCAAGCATCTATGACTTTTCTGACCCCCTGTCATGTTTCATGAGGGGCTAGAATTTCAGGATAGTATAAATACCCCCCAAATGACCATCACTTTGGAAAGAAGACATCCCAAAGTATTCACTGAGAGGCATAGTGAGTTCATAGAAGATATTTTTTGTCACAAGTAAGTGGAAAAATGACACTGTGACAAAAAAAAAAAAAAAAAAAAAATGAAATCTGCCACGGACTCACCATGCCCCTCTCTGAATACCTTGAAGTGTCTACTTTCCAAAATGGGGTCATTTGTGGGGTGTGTTTACTGTCCTGACATTTTGGGGGGTGCTAAATTGTAAGCACCCCTGTAAAGCCTAAAGGTGCTCATTGGACTTTGGACCCCTTAGCGCAGTTAGGCTGCAAAAAAGTGCCACACATGTGGTATTGCCGTACTCACTAGAAGTAGTATAATGTGTTTTGGGGTGTATTTTTTTTTTTTACACATACCGATGCTGGGTGGAAGAAATCTCTGTAAATGACAATTTACAGAGATACTAACGGAATACCTTGGGGTGTCTTCTTTCTAAAATGGAGTCAGTTGTGGGGTTCCTATACTGTCCTGGCATTTTAGGGGCCCTAAACCGTGAGGAGTAGTCTTGAAACAAAATTTCTCAAAATAACCTGTGAAATCCTAAAGGTACTCATTGGACTTTGGGCCCCTTAGCGCAGTTAGGGTGCAAAAAAGTGCCACACATGTGGTATTGCCGTACTCGGGAGAAGTAGTATAATGTGTTTTGTGGTGTATTTTTACACATACCCATGCTGGGTGGGAGAAATATCTCTGTAAATGGACAATTGTGTGTAAAAAAAAAAAAAAAATCAAAAGATTGTCATTTACAGAGGTATTTCTCCCACCCAGCACGGGTAAATGTAAAAATACATTATACCACTTCTCCTGAGTACGGCGATACCACATGTGTGGCACTTTTTTGCACCCTAACTGCGCTAAGGGGCCCAGAGTCCAATGAGTACCTTTAGGCTTTACAGGGGTGCTCAAAATTTAGCACCCCGCCCACTTGCCAGGACAGTTAAACCCCACAAATGACCCCATTTTGGAAAGAATACACAACAAGGTATTCCATGAGGGGAATGGTGAGGTCATTAAAAATTTTATTTTTTGTCACAAGGTAATGGAAAATTACACTTTGTAAAAAAAATTAAAAAAAAAAAATTCTGCCAACTTGTGACAAAAACTAAAATCTTCTATGAACTCACCATGCACCTCACAGAATACTTTAGGATGTCCTCTTTCCAAAATGGGGTCATTTGTGGAGTCTGTCCTGGCATTTTAGGGTCTCTGCAATCATTACATGTATGGCCAGTATTAGGAGTTTCTGCTATACTCCTTATATTGGGTATACGGGTAATGCACTCTGGGCTGAAAGGAAAAATGAACGGCAAACATACCTTGCTCCACATCAATGGCAGATCTTCCTCCACATCAATGGCAGTGATAACCTCAGGAGAGAGACACCCCGTGCCACCCTGCACTCAGGGTGAGCCACCAACTTATGTGACTGGGCCTCAGAACTTTAGTATACAGCATTATGCCTGTAGTATACAGCAATATGCCTGCCAATAGAGAGGACTGTGTGGCATTAAAGCATCATCATAGGCCCAAAGTAAATCACATATAAACCGGGGGTGTCCACACTCAAGGGAAATTCAAACATGCCGTCTTATATCGCCAACCCAGGGCAGATCAGCAATATCAAGCATGGAAACCGATCCTTCTTCCGACTTTTATGCTTACCTGTTTGTTTGGTTTTCAAGCTTACCTCTCCTCTCCCTGGGACAATGTGCCAAAGACCACTGAGTGCGTGCCTACTCCTGTGTCTGGAGTTCCCTAGATTCTAATAGTGTACCTGCTCGTGGTATCTCTCAAAACACTCCCCTATGCATAGGTCAGGCTGGTCAGGACATTTGGGACAATAATAAACTGTGTCAGTCCTTCTTCTAGCACTGCTGCAGACACGACAACGTTTACTTCAGATGCGTTGACCTGGGGCACACGGAAGCTGATAGACGTAATGCCTTCCATGCAGTCGGCTAGTTGCATCTGGGGGGGGGGGGGGGGGGTCATGGCACCTCCTGGATACAGGATGTCCAGAATGATCTGCACCTGAAATTGAAGGAAAGTTCCAGTTCTCCCAGCCTTACTGTAGAGGACAAAGCTGTTGTAAACCGCCAATTGAATCAGATAAAAAGACACTTTCTTATACCAGCGTCTTGTTTTCCGGGAAATTAAATAGAGCGCTAACCTCTGGTCATTGAAGTCCACCCCTCCTCTGTTGACATTATATTTGTGGATGACAAGGGGCTTTTCAATGACCTCAGTTGCCCGTTGAATTTGGACTGTCGTGTCTGTGTGAATGGTGGACAGAAAGTAAACGTCCCTCTTGTCCCTCCATTTCACCGCGAGCAGGTCGTCAGAACGCAAGGCGGCCCTTTGCCCCCGTTCAAGTCTGGTGGTAACGAGCCATTGGGGGAAGCCCTGGCGACTAGGCCGCGCAGTGCCACAGCATCGGATTCCTTCTAACTTTAAGTGCTGATAGAGGGCCACACTTGTGTAATAGTTGTCCACATAAAGATGGTACCCCTTCTGGAACAAGGGTGACACCAAGTCCCACACAACCTTTCTACTGCTCCCCAGGTAGTCAGGGCATCCGACCGGCTCCAATTTTGAGTCTTTTCCCTCATAAAGACCCTAAAACGACATGTATAGCCTGTGGCCCTTTCACAGAGCTTATACAGTTTCACCCCATACCGGGCGCGCTTGCTTGGGATGTACAGTTTGATGCCAAGGCGCCCGGTAAACCGTAAGAGGGACTCGTCTACGCAGATGTTCTGTTAACCTCCTTGCCGGTTATCCCGAACACAGTTCGGGGTAACCTGCGCAGGAGGATTTCTCAGGCCCCGCTGGGCCGATTTGCATAATTTTTTTTTTCCTACACGTAGCTAGCACTTTGCTAGCTGCGTGTAGTACGCGATCGCTGCCGCTCGCCGCCGATTCGCCGCTACCCGCCGCGCCGAGCCGCCCCCCCCCCCCCCCCCCGCCCCAGACCCCTGCGCAGCCTGACCAATCAGTGCCAGGCAGCGCTAAGGGGCGGATCGAGATTCCCTCTGACGTCACGACGTCCATGACGTCGGTGACGTCATCCCGCCTGGTCGCCATGGCGACCGGGGAAGCCCTGCAGGAAATCCCGTTCTCAACGGGATTCCCTGCATACTCTGATCGCCGAAGGCGATCGGAGTGGGTGGGGGGATGCCGCCACTCAGCGGCTATCATGTAGCGAGCCCTGGGCTCGCTACATGATTTAAAAAAAAAAAAAAAAATTTTTTTAAAAAGTGCAGCGCTGCCTCCTTGCCGGATTTTTTAGAACGGTAAGGAGGTTAAGGGATATAAGCATCTGCAAATGTTGATGACAGGTGGTCTATGAGGGGCCAAATTTTGTGGAGCCGGTCATAAGCAGGGTGGCCCTTTTCATGACAGGTTTCGTCGTCGAAGTGCAGGAAGCGCAGGATGGACTCAAATCGTGTCCTGGACATGGCAGCAGGGTACAAGGGAACATGATGTACTGGGTTCGTAGACCAATACGACCGCAATACATTCTGTTTCATTAGTCCCAAGTGAAGGATAAGGGCCAAAAAGATTTTAATGTCGGAAACTTGGACTGGTTTCCACCGGAAAGCTGGGCATAGCTGCTCTCCGGGTGCTCGGTGATGAATTGTGTGGCTTTACGGTTGGTCTCAACCACAATTAAGTCCAAGAGAACCTGGGTGATGAACAGCTGCAAAAAGTCTAGGGCCGTTCCTAGATGAGCTGTCGCAACCTGGACTCCAGACTGGGCGGTGAAAGGGGGCACTACGGGTGCGGCGGAATCAGGGGATTGCCAATCTGGATGTGCCAGCACCTCTGGGAGTCTATGGGTACTACGGGCCCATCTTCTTCTTGGTGGCTGCAACGGGGGTACTACTGCACTTGCCACCGTACCAGTTTCAACTTCCATGCTGGCGTTTACCACTTCACCAGGGTCTACAGAAGTACTGGTACTAAGTCCAGGAGATGCTGCGCTGCTGGTGCCTGCCTCACCAAGAAAACTATCATCAGCGCTAGCACCACCCTGCTGCCCTTGAGGCGGATCCTGCACCACCTGCGGTCTAACGACATGGGGTCTGGTACGCCTGGCTGTAGCCGGGACCAAAGCCTCGTCATCACTTTCGATCAGGGAACCACTGCTTTCCACAGGTTCAAATTCGGACCCAGATGATTAGTCGGATGAGTCTTCCCAAAAGCTCTCATCCGACTGGTCCATGTACCTGTATACCTCCTCATCGGAAATCCCCCTTCTTGCCATTGTGGATTGCTAAATTTATGGGGTTTTCCTCCGAGACTACCCAGAAAAAAAAAAAAGAGCACCTACCTAGCAAAAGGGTGTATTTGAGAGGTATTGGGGTTGGTGGGAAGTGGGTACTCAGAGGCAATCAAACAATCAAATACAATTACAGCACAATCGACTCCAATCACAGCACAAGCAAATCTGATGCACTCGGAAGGTGGTGGTTGGGGGGGAAGGGGTTGGGTGTGGCGGGAAGTGGGGTCTCTGAGGCAATCAAACAATCACGGGACAATCGAAGCAGATCACGGGACAATCAAATACAATTGCGGGACAATCAAATACAATTGCAGCACAATAAAATACAATCACAGCACAGTCAAATACAATGCACTTGGACGGTGATTAGGGGGGGGGGGGTGTCTGAGGGCAATTTGAGGGGGTGGGGGTTGATCAGGAGCCCACACGGGGCAGACTGAGTCCTGATCTGATGAGAGGCAGTCACAGGGGGTTACTGATCGAAGATAGTGATTGCTGGGGAGGACAGATGTAAACAATGCGCAGGGGATGTAATCAGGAGGGGGGTATAAGGGCAATCGAGGGTCTGGGCAGGTGATCGGTTGCCCCCGTGGGGCAGTTAGGGTCTGCTCTGATGGGTGGGGGTGCTGAGGGGTGATGGACAGGTGATAGACAGGTGATCAGAGGGGGATCAGGGGGTAAAGTAGCTGTATACAGATGTATACAGTATACAGGGGGGTAGTCTGGGATGGGGTCTGGGGGTGATCTAAAGGTAGGGGGGGGGGAATCAGGGGTGATTAGGAGGCAGTTAGGGACCTAATCTAAAGGATAGCATCAAAAGTTAGTGGCAGGTGGGGGGGGGGGGGGGGTTTAGAGGGGTGCTGGGCAGGGGTCTGCTGGGGTGATCAGAGGGGGTATGAAGCCTGGGGTGGGAGATCAGGGGGGTTGTGGGCAAAAAAAAAAAAAAAAAAGCTGTGCACAGTGTAACTTACAAAATGCTTCCTCCTCGCTGGTGGTCTCTGGAACAATGAGACCACGAGGCGAGGAGGAAGCATGTATAAAGGTCCGTACACACGCCGGACTTTAGGCAACGACGGGTCCGTCGTTGCCTCCCGCTGGGTGGGCGTGCCAGCGACAGTCCGGCGTGTGTACGCTCTGTCGTCAGACTGATACGGCTGTTTCTGAGCGATCCGCCCGGCGGATCGCTCAGAAACAGCCGTATCAGTCTGACGACAGAGCGTACACACGCCGGACTGTCCCTGGCACGCCCACCCAGCGGGAGGCAACGACGGACCCGTCGTTGCCTAAAGTCCGGCGTGTGTACGGACCTTAAGGCACTTTGTTTACCTAACAAAGTGCCTTATACTCCTTGATTGGCCGGTTACCTATATTCCTCCACTCGCCGGAGCTGCTAAGTGGCCGGCGAGCAGAGGCTAAACGCCCGGCCATCGATCCCCGGCGGAGGATCGCGTCACGGATGACGCGATCGCTCCGCCCATGCCCCTACAAGGACCGCCGCCTCTGTGCATGCGGCGGTCCTTGCGGGGTCCACTACCCGGCCGCCTCTGTGCGTTGGGCGGTCGGGAAGTGGTTAAAACAGAAGGAAATTTGCAATAATTCAGTTATAAATGAACATTTGTGGTTACCCACAATGCACTACCACTAAATCTGCAAATTATCCCTTTTCACCCTTGTTAAGCCAAGCAAGCATCCAGAACCGCTGGTGTATAGCAAGCCTATAGCTTTAAGTTTTACACAGCCATATCAAACCCACATGTCTACAGATACAGTGTATATTATATTAACTGCTGTGGGGGGCAGTAAAACAGAAGGACTAAAATCAATAATAAAGTGCAATGTAATAAAAAGTGACAATGCGTTTCACGGATTGTCAGCCTCCGCTTTTTCAAGTCATAAATACATGGCTTAAAAAGAACAGTTCATTATATACAAAACGTCATAGAACCAAAGCCAATTGGCTCTGTGTGGGGAGGGAATAAAGACCATATTGATGGTAGTAGTAGTGGTAAGCGGTGAAATACCCCTTTTAAATGGAAAAGCCGGTCACAAGTCTATGCAACATGCATAGAATAGAAAAGTTATCACCCAGTGAAATATAGAGAGAAATGAAAAGGATATACAGAGTTGGAAAAAACATGATATGGAAGCTGGACAGCCCTATTCCATCCGAGGGCGTCCAGCCTAATGGCAGCAGCGGCACCTTCTTTACACTCCTGGCCTGCTGCAACCTCGCTTCTCTCCGGACCACCTAACTGAATTGCCACCGCCAGGAAAAGACTCACCCTCTGGTGAGCAAAAAATGAAACAAACAGGAGCTATTCTTTCCGTGTGTTTCCGGGCGGAAACACAAATTAAACTGAGGTTAGAGGGAGGGCAGGAGCTTTTAATCCTTTCTGGTGTGTTTCAACAGGTGTCTGGGCGTGCCCAAACTCCTGAGGATGTGTCTAGCTGAGGGATGGAGAAAACATGATATTTATTAAAGCTATAAAACCATAAAGAACACCAGTGTAAAGAACCCTAGATTTTTACTCCAAGAAAATAAGTACTGCATATCGCATACCCCTGGCACCGCCAAAGGGCAACATGATACACCAAATTCCGCGTATGCATATGTACACACAAAGCCCATTGGCTTCAACCATACACTCGAAAAATATATTAATAAAAAGATCTGAAAATATGTATAAAAAGAAAATATACAGCCACATGTACACCTACATAGGAACTACATTTATATATATTATATATGTGCATACACGCATCCATGTACGTGTACACACATATACCTGTAGTCAGGGCGCGTTCAGGTAAATGTTCACATGTGAATGCACACTCTATGGGCGCAAATTGCACCCTCCAGGACATATGCGCCTATATAAAAGATAGACACGGAGAACATTGAGAGGAAGCAATAGAAGAAGGGGAGGGTGGGGAGAGAAAGGAAAAAAAAGTGGAAGGAAAGGGGGGGTGGGGTGGGGGAGGAGAGATTAGGAATGATGGGGAGGGGAAAAAAGGGGGTGGGTTAAGAGGTAGAATTGAATCAGTGTACTATTGGCTGAAGGTGGCTCATTTCTTCCAAGCATTTATTGAAGCCCCCTGGTTCAAGGGTCCCCAGCTTCAGGTTCCAGAAGAGAGTCTACATAAGACCCGATATCTATCATATTTACTAGAATGATGTACCTGTTCTATAACATCAAAATTCCTATTGTGAACTAAACTAAAAAAATAGTGAGATACCCCATGTTTAGGTTCCCCTTTAGTAATATTGGATCTAGGTTTATTGAGTCTGGTTTGAAATGGTTTGGGTGGTGCAACCCATGTATGCCAGATTACAGGGGCAACTGAGTAAGTATATTACATATGTACTCTGGCAGGTTACATTTCATTTTTTATATAATACTAGCCAACCCGCGTCGTAGCATACGCCGCATCTATCTATCTAATAGAGTACGTGCCTCAACCTTGAAGCAAGAAGAAGTAGGCTTTCCATGAGAAAATGTATGCGTGCTCAAACACCAAGTTTAACCCTAGCATGTCTGGCTTTGCAAATCCGGCCTAATTGGCTATTCATGAGGCAATGCTCATGCAAATATGCATTTGCTTTCGCATGCCAAACTATGCAGGGTCAAAAAACCAATACTGCAAAGTGCTCTCTCGCTGCCTGGGAACCACAGCGGCACCCTGGAGTGGGAGGCTGGGTGGCGCAGCCGCCCCCCCCCCCCCCCCCCCCCCCAAGCGTGGCCAGCGCTGGGGAGAGCCGTCCGCACCCACCTCCTAATATTAAAAACAGCCACTTACCTTAACATCCATTGGGTTCTGCTACATGCGCATTAATTTTCTCATGGAAAGCATTTTGTGCAGTTTGTATCCTTTGGAGGCAGGTGGTGGATGGCTTGCTCCGGTGGTGTGAACCCTGGAGTGAGTGCGCCTGTCCTCCCCCCCCCCCCTCTGGAGTGCTGTATGTGAGCCAGCCCTGAGCTCTAAAGCTCGGGGTGACCCATGCTTCTCTCCTTTCTCATGTGGTGCCCCCAAGTTAATGTGCATGTTGCAGAACGCAATGGACGTTAAGGTAAGTGCCTGTTTTTAATATTGGGAGGTGGGTGCAGACGGCTCTCCCCGGCGCTGGCCAAACTTGGGGGGGGGGGTCGTCCACGCCACCCAGCCTCCCCCTCCGGGGTGCCGCTGTGCTTTCAAGGCAGTGAGAGAGCCTGGGACCCTGCGGTCCCCCCAGTTGTATAAAAAGGGGGCATTGGGAATCCTCCCCGTGGCGCTCCTGGAGGCCTGGAGCACACCAAAAACTGCTAGCAGATCCGCAAAATGCTAGCAGATTTTGAAACGCTTTTTCTTATTTTTCTGTAGCATTTCACCTAGCATTTTGCGGTTTTGTAAAGCGTTTTTGGTGTAGTAGATTTCATATATTGTTACAGTAAAGCTGTTACTGAACAGCTTCTGTAACAAAAACGCCTGCAAAACCGCTCTGAACTGCCGTTTTTCAGAGCGGTTTGCGTTTTTCCTATACTTAACATTGAGGCAGAAACGCATCCGAAATCCCCCAAAAAATGCCTCATCTCGGGAGTATGCGTTTCAGCAAAACGCCTCCCGCTCTGGTGTGCACCAGCCCATTGAAATACATTACCCAAGCGTATCCGCAGCCGCAAGTGGATCGCAAAACGCTGCCGAACCGCTCTGGTGTGCACTAAGCCGGATAGTGCTAATGTAGCATGTAGCAGGGTGACTGCTTTGTGGTATTGGTTTGTGCATGGATTTGCATAAGCATTGCCTCATGAATATCCAATTAGTCCAGATTTGCAATGTCAGACTTGCTAGGGTAAGGCTAGGGTAAGGCCTCTTTTCCATGGACTGTGAATAGGCAGTGAAATGGCTCTCAAACTCTCACAACTGCTCACTGCTGCCTGGTAACTGCTCACTGCTGCCTGGTAACTGCTCGCTGCTGCCTGGTAACTGCTTGCTGCTGCCTGGTAACTGCTTGCTGCTGCCTGGTAACTGCTTGCTGCTGCCTGGTAACTGCTTGCTGCTACCTGGTATCTGCTCACTGCTGCCTGGTAACTGCTTGTTGCTGCCTGGTAACTGCTTGTTGCTGCCTGGTATCTGCTCACTGCTGCCTGGTAACTGCTTGCTGCTGCCTGGTATCTGCTCACTGCTGCCTGGTAACTGCTTGCTGCTGCCTGGTAACTGCTTGTTGCTGCCTGGTAACTGCTTGTTGCTGCCTGGTATCTGCTCACTGCTGACTGATAACTGCTTGCTGCTGCCTGGTAACTGCTTGTTGCTGCCTGGTAACTGCTTGTTGCTGCCTGGTATCTGCTCACTGCTGCCTGGTAACTGCTTGCTGAGCACACAGCTCAACAGTCCGTGGAAAAGAGGCCTTAAACTTGGTGTTTGATCACGCATAAATTTTCTCATGCAAAGTACTTCTTCTTCTTGTTTGAAGGTTGAGGCACTTAGTCTATTATATATATATAGATTCTACAGAGGTATTTGTCCTAAAGGTTACAGCGCCATTATTGATGGCTTTACAACAGACAGCGTTTTGATTTACAAGAATAACACCCAGGTGTAGCCTGGGCCTTATGCTGGGAATACACGTTAAGTTTTTACTTTAGATAGATGGGTTCGATAGATAAATTCCAACCCGTCGGATCTGGTCGATTCTACTTTCGTTTCGATTCTCCTCATTCAAGTAAATGTAAATTGATAAGAAAAGATAAGGAACTGAGGGGAGAATCGAGCAGTGAATCGAGAGTAGAATCTGTCAAAAGCGAAAACGACGGCAAAAACGAACGCAAAAACGTATCGTGTATTCCCGGCATAAGTCTGTATAGTCTTATTGACCAATGTATTTTTTGAGGGAAGTCTACTAGGGGCTATGTGCCCCCTGATATTCTTACCCCTTCTAAAGACCACCTGAGGTTTCGGAAGGAGTGCCTGTTTGAGTATTGAGTCACTAAGCAAGACTGGCCAATATTTATCAAAAATATTCTTACACTAGCTTGGCCAGAGAAGTTAACAATAGGTATACGCTTATTAATGGAATTTGAGTCATCTGTACGGCCTTTCTTAACCTGCTGAGCGGTCTGGACGAGCTCAGCTCGTCCAGTACCGCCGGAGCCTGCCGCTCAGGCCCTGCTGGGCCGATTTGGCTCAAATAAAAAGCAGCACACGCACCCGGCACTTTGCCAGCCGCGTGTGCTGCCTGATCACCGCTGCAGTGCGGCGATCCGCCACATGCAGCGGCGAAAGAGGGTCCCCCCAGCCGCCTGAGCCCAGCGTAGCCGGAACAGAAAGTTCCGGCCAGCGCTAAGGGCTGGATCGGAGGCGGCTGACGTCAGGACGTCGGCTGACGTCCATGACGTCACTCCGCTCGTCGCCATGGCGACGAGGTAAGCGAAACACAGAAGGCCGCTCATTGCGGCCTTCCGTGTTACTTCTGGCCGCCGGAGGCGATCAGAAGAACGCCTCCGGAGCGCCCTCTAGCGGGCTTTCATGCAGCCAACTTTCAGTTGGCTGCATGGAATAGTTTTTTTTTCTTAAAAAAAAAAAACCCTCCCGCAGCCTCCCTGGCGATCTTAATAGAACGCCAGGCAGGTTAACAAAGTCCCTGGGCAGTAAACAATCCTGCTGTGAGAGAGTGGAAGGTCTCTCAAAGGCAGATTTTATTAGGGGGGCAGGGTAATGTTTCTCCTGAAACCTTAATTTTAATATTTTCAATTGTTGGTAATCCACTTTATTGGTGCAATTTCAGCGCAGTCGTTTAAACTGACCGAATGGCACATTTTTTTTAACCATGGTTTATGGTGCGTGTGGTGATATACTGGGGTGCTTATAATGTTGGGATAATACAGGAGTATATTTCCATTTTTCTATCTGCTGTATATTATGTCAGAGGTGTAGTTATGTCAGCCAGTCTGGCTTTGAAGGTTTGGCAGTAGCTTCCTGGAGATCCTTATATAATGTAAATTAGCTCTATCATTGTCTGCTTCTAATTAGGAAACCCTTAATCAGACAGTGGCTTTGAAGCCTATACAGGTGGTCAGACCCTGTTGTCTGAATAATGTCTCAGAGGTGTATTGTGCTTGGGTGCAATTGTCACCTGGACTGGCTGCAGTATGCATTGAAGCAGCTCACACCAGCCTGAGCCAGGACTTTACATATGACATCCTGCTGGCATATGAAAGCCTTGCTCAAGTTGTCACCTGGGGATGGGAAATCTCTATAAAGATCAAAAGCGTACAGGAAAAAGCCTTGAAATTCGCATGTCACAGCTAGCCCAGACGTGACAAGTGGCTCGGCAGACCGTGACGTCACAAACGGGGAAATTGCGTTAGTCTTGGGGCAAGAAACTGCCTCTGGCCAGGAAATGGCTTATGCCAAGAGCAGTCAAGTCCCCACCTTTGATCTGCTGTGAAATACACTTTTACAACTAGTTCGTCCCCTCCCCAAGGAAGTTACAGCCTCCGGGCGTATCTCACAGTATAAAAAGCAGGGCCAGATGCCTAGAAAGGATCTTTCTCTTGGAGGTAGCGCATAGCTAGAGGGATCCCGAGCGAATCGGAATGGCGTTCTCCTGCCAAACCACGTTCTAACCTACGCTGTAACGTTATATCCCATTTTTATGCAAATATCCTTGTGTGTATCTTATAACCTTTTTACTTTGTTTTTTGTACATCTTTTGTATATATTAATGTCTGCATGGTTCCATGTTTTTTTATGGAATATTAAATTGTTATTTAATAAGATTGACTTCTGAGGTACTAAACACTCATAGCCTAGAAGAGACTCAAGTGTAACCGTGTACAAGTTCATGCCTGATTGTATGATTGAGCGACACTACCGTATGAGATTGTAATTGCATTGTGTGTATGGGGCCCTTCTGCACTCGACAGCCGAGTGGGAAGTGTAAGTATCGTTCGGAACGACAGTTAGTGGTTAGTGCTTCACTACAGTGTAAGATTGCAACTGTGTGTGGCGTTCTGTATTTCGGCCTAAAGCGCAAAGCTGACCCAAATACGAAAACGCAGATTGCGTGTTGAGCACTCGACAGCTGAGTGGACGTGTCCAGCAACAGCTAGTGGTGGCAGTAAGGCGCGTTTAAGGGGTCCCAGCCTTGTCTGTAGCTTGAATAAGGCTGTTCCCCGCTTGGTCTGGTCAAACCCGCAGTCGGGAACCGTATACGCAGGCGTGCCGGTTCCTGACAGTGCGCACTGTGGTAGTCTAGGTAACCATTTCAGTCCGTGGGCTTGAAGTAATTAATAGTACTAATGCTAGCGTTCTCAGGGTCAACTTTAATTTCCAAATCTATGAAATGTACTTGCAGATCATCTTTTTCCATCGTGAAGGATAGGCCCAACTTATTCCCATTTAGGTAATCCATGTATCTACACAATTCCTCCGTTGTACCCTACCACACACATAGTATATCGTCTATGAAACGGCGATGTAGGACGAGGTTCGAGCGGAAGGGTTGTCGACCAGACAAGTTAATCCTCCAACCATCCCATATAAAGGTTGGTCGAAGGCCGGAGCGAACCTCGTCCCCATCGCCGTTCCTCGTAGCTATATTAAAAACTAATTATTTTACATTTTTAGATTCTTTTTATTTACAAACTCTATGGAATCAAGTATGAATTGTTTTTGAGCATCTGGCATCAGAGGATCACCCTTAAGATAATGGCTGATAGCTCTTAAACCTAATTAATGGGGTATATTCGTATAGAGGGCGTTCACATCAAATGTGGCCCATCTGTATGTAGGGATAGACCATTCAATTTATTTTAATACTTGTAGGGTGTGTGTCGATGTCTGAATAGATAAGACCCTTAGGATTGCAATTATGTTGTTCCTTAAAGTGCGCAGATGGTCCATGTAGCCATTCCTAATATTGTTCACGTGTTCATACAATCTCTCCCTGAGTGCCCTCGTGGTCAGAACAACATACTGTAAGCCACAGGGGCACTCAAGGAGATACACCACCATTTTAGATTCACAGTTTAGAAAGGTCTTAATCCCGAATTCCTCTCCACTGGTGTTATTAAAGGAGGTGGTTTTCCATGCAACCTTAGTGCAATATCTGCATGCATAGCAGCTGCCACATTTGTAAAACCAATCACATGGCAGTTGCTTCAATGCATTTAGGGGTGTGGTCCTGGTCAAGACAATCTCCTTAACTCCAAACAATGTCAGAATGGTAAAGAAAGGTGATTTACGCAATTTTGAGCGTGGCATTGTTGTTGGTGCCAGATGGGCCGGTCTGAGTATTTCACAATCTGCTCAGTTACTGGGTCAGAGGAGAATGGGCTGACTGATTAAAGCTGATAGAAGAGCAATGTTGACCGAAAATGTTACAACCGAGGTATGCAGCAAAGCATTTGTGAAGCCACAACACGCACAACCTTGAGGCGGATGGGCTACAACAGCAGAAGACCCCACCGGGTACCAGTCATCTCCACTACAAATAGGAAAAAGAGGCTACAGTTTCCACAAGCTCACCAAAATCATGCTTTGGGGCAGTTTTGCTTCTGCAGGTACAGGGAAGCTTCAGCGTGTGCAAGATACCATGAATTCTCTTCAGTACCAGGAAATTTCGGAAGAAAATGTGATGCAGTCTGTCACAAACCTGAGGCTTGGGAGACGTTGGACCTCTCAACAGGACAATGATCCCAAGCATACCTTTAAGTCCACTAGAGCATGGTTGCATATTAAGGCTGCTTACACACCAAGACGTTACAGGTGCACGTTAGTGCGCCTGTAACGCTCCCCCAACGCACAGCAATGTAACACAAGTGGGCTGTTCACACAGCCCACGTTGCGTTACATGTAACGCTGCACGTTCCCCACAAAGTGCAGCATGCTACGGCGTTGGAGCGGCTATAGCCGCGTTAGACTGTTTGCACATGCGCAGTGGGGGGCGGAGAGGAGGCGGGGAGAGCCAGCTACAGTAGCCGCGCACATGGCTACTTAATATTCACTGCACTGGCGGGCGCTGATTGGCCGGCGGGACCACATGATGCGGAGTGTCTCGCTCCGCATCACGTGGTCCCGCTGGCCAATCAGCGCCACTCTGGAAGACATTATAGGAATCGAGCCGCCTAACGCGGCTCACTCTACCGTCGGCTCTTGCAGCACCATACATTGTGTTAGGTGCACGTTATGCGACCTTAACGTGGCACCTAACGCAACGTCTTGGTGTGCAAGAAGCCTAAAGGCTGGAACATTTTGGAGTGGCCATCCGTTAACATCAGCTGAGCCTTTAGAGAAATAGCTAGCGCTTTGAAAACCTCCCTAAACGCAAAAAAAAAAAAAAAGCCCTCACAATCGCTTTTTGAACAAGCAGACTGGTTTCCTTGCAGAGGACTGCGGCGTCTGGGTTTCTCATTAGGGTCGTCCTCTTTGTGGCCTTTTTATAGATTTGTGTGATGTCTATATATGTTTTATCTAACTTAAAGAGAACCTGTACTGAGTAAAAATATTTAAAATAAACACATGAGGTAACTTCAAGTGAACATTACAGAGTTGCCTTGCCATCAGTTCCTCTCAGAAGCTCACCATTTTCTTCTGACAATAATCCCATCCAGTTCTGACAATATTTTGTCAGATCTGAAATATATCAGTTGCTGTCAGTAAAATATCAGTTGCTGTCAGTTATAGCTGAGAGGAAAACGGATGTACCAGGTAATGTTCATGTTTCCCTATGGCTCAAGTGGGCGATGTTACAGTTTAACTGTGTGCTGACCAGAAAGCTGTTATAGGGTAATGGCTATTTTCAAAATGGAGGATGGAAAATTCCCTTGATCATAGTTAACAAATAGGACGCGGGACAGGAGAAAGACACTGAGGAGTAGACTATATGGAAGGTAAGTATGACTTATGTATGCTTATTTTGACTTTTATTTTCAGTACAGGTTTTCTTTAAGAGTGTAATAAAGTAATTTTTGCATGTACCCAAGAGTCAGTTCAATCCATGTGTTTTTCTAAAGTGAACCTTAACGGGGTAAAAATAAAGTTTCACTAAGGGCTCAGACACACTATATGGCCTGGTGGACACCAAAAACCGCTAGCAGATCCGCAAAATGCTAGCAGATTTTGAAATGCTTTTTCTTATTTTTCTATGGCGTTTTGCTAGCGTTTTGCGGATTGCTGCAGCGGATTTCAGTATAGTACATTTCATATATTGTTACAGTAAAGCTGTTACTGAACAGCTTCTGTAACAAAAACGCCGGCAAAACCGCTCTGAACAGGCGTTTTTCAGAGCGGATTGCGTTTTTTCCTATACTTAACATTGAGGCAGAAACGCATCCACAATCCAAAAATGCCTCACCCAGGCAATTTTCGTTTCTGCAAAACGCCTCCCGCTCTGGTGTGCACCACCCCATTGAGATACATTGACCAAGCGGATCCGCTGCCGCAAGCGGCTGCAGAAACGCTGAAAAAGCCGCTCGGTGTGCACCAGCCCTAAGTGCATTTCTGAGCACTTTTTGGCCTCCAGAGCTTTTTAAAAAATGCTTCATTGACTTACATTAAAATGATGGTAAAATCGCGATTGCGCTAAAAAACGGGAACAAACAAACAATTTTAGTGCATTTACGATTTTACTGCAAGTCAATAGGAGCGTTTTTAAAGAGCTCTCAGAAAGCTCTGGAGGCCAAAAAGCGCTTATAGTGTGTCTGAGCCCTTACCTGGGGCTTCCACCAGCCCACTTCAGATGTCCTGTGCCTGCGCGGTCAATCACTGATCTTCTGCAGCCAACTAGTTTTGTTTTCAGCGACTGGCCAGTGCGCCTGCATGCCCCTGGCCACGCTCATCCTTGTTCGCGCTCCCATCACAGCGGCAGCCCTGTGCAGTACGCATGTAAATAATATGCGTACTGCGCATGAGCAGGATGGCCACAACAACGGGAGCGCGACTGAGGACGCGCGTGGCCAAGGTTGTGTCTGCAGGGGGCTGGTGTAAGCCCCAGGTAAGTGAGACTTATTTTAAATCGGTTAAGGTTCACTTTAACGTGATGCAAATCATTCCAAGTTGATGTAGGATTACACCAAATTTATGTAGCTTTTAAATTGGCCAAGCAAGTTTCACTTTGGCAGGATACAATTGGTCCATTACCAAGCTGCATAAAATTATCATTAACTCATAATTATTATACTTTGACTGTCCCATCTCGACACAAAAGTGTAGGAATGGACTACCAGCAATTTGCAATCAGATTCCGATTGCTAGATTGCAAAGCACCAGGTAAAAGAAAAAAAAAAAAAAGCTAGCAGAGAATCTTATTTCTCAGCATCAGCATGGGTTTACTAAGGACAGGTCGTAACTAACATGCTGAGCTTTAATGAGGTGGTGAATGCTAGTGTGGATATTGAGAATGCTGTAGAGGTGATATACTTGGACTTTGCTAAGGCCTTACCCGAGGTGGGTTTGAAGAATATTATCTGCATACAGAGGCTGGATCTGCCTATACAGCCCAGCCTCTGTTGCTATCCCAATCCCCCCTAAGGTCCCCCTGCACTCTGCAAGCCCTCATAAATCACAGCCACGCTGTTGACAAACAGCTTGTCAGAGCTGGCTGTGTTTATCTCTATAGTGTCAGTCTGCTGCTCTCCCCCCCTCCTGTAGAACTCCAGTCCCCGCCTGCATCCCTTCCCTCCCTGCTGATTGGAGGGAAGGGATGGGGCAGGGAGAGGAACTATGCAGGAGGCGGGGGAGCAGCTGAGACTGACACTACAGATGTAAACACAGTCTCACAGCACGGCTGTGATTTATGAGGGATTGCAGAGTGCAGGGGGACCTTAGAGGGGTTTGGGATAGCAACAGAGGCTGGGCTGTATAGGCAGATCCAGCCTCTGTATGCAGATAACATTCTTTAAACACACCTCAGGTTCTCTTTAATACGGTCCCCCACAACAGTCTGGTGCAAAAGTTGAGTATGCAAGGACTAGGGAAGAGTCCTTGTGTGCAAGGATAGGTAACTGTCTAATCATGGACAGAAAGTAAAAGAGTTGTGGTCAATAGATCATATTCAAAATGTGTGACTATTAGCAGTGGGGTCCTACAGGGGTCAGTACCGGAGCAGTGCTTTTCAGCGCTGCTAGATTTGGGCGCAGCCAGCACTGCCATAGACTATAATGGGAATCAGTCTATAGCGCTGCGTAATATGTTGGCGCTTTATAAATACAATAAATAAATAGCGACGCTCAGTGAGTAACATCGGCGGCGTCAGTAAAATGTAAAGTCTTGCATTTTGGTTGTACCAACAGTCTAATGCTGGGCATACACGGCATAGATAATGCGCCGGATCGCATCCCCGCCGGCGCCTGGATCGATCCCCGCACGTCCCCGCGGGCGCTCCTTATCTTCTGCTCCATTCCCCGCCCGCGGGGATCGAGCGGGGTATCGATCCGGCAGGTCACCGGACCGGTCGGAAATCAATCGAGCCATCAGCGGCTCGATGGATAAGGGCGCACAGTGTTCTCCCCAGGGCCAATTAAGTGGGCGGGCCGCCCGGCTGGTTTCAGACCCCGCCCAGCTGTCAATCACCCACCCAGCTGCAAAAAAACCCAGGCAGGAGCGCTCCATTGCCTGCTAGCAATCAGCGTCCAGCTCTCGCACAATAGGGAGAGCTGACGCTGTACACTGCAGGAGCTGAGGAGCGCTCCTCTGCCTGTCACTTCACGCTGTCTGGTGGAGCAGGGATTGGCTGGGCGGGTTGTAAGGGGCGGCACTATGCATGTCATCTAGCTGGAAACTTCTGCTTCATCTCTGCCTCCCGCCCTCCAATGAAACAGGCTTTATTTTATGCTGGCAGCTCTCTGGCCAATGGAAAGAGAGGCAGCCAAGCAAGCACGCCCACACATCTTTCTCAGCAGCCTGCAGAAGTTACGAGAGTAGAGATGGGAAGTTCGGATCTTTTCAATGATCCGGATGATTCGAATCGGATCATTGAAAAGATCCGGATCTTTGATCCGAATCTCGGATCATTTTACTACCGAAGCATTCGGGGGTGAAATGAACAGCAGGACAGGTCTGTGGACAGGAGAAGGGGAGGGAGTGGACACACAGAGAAGGGGAGAAGATGGACAAAGGGCAGGGAGCGGACAGAGAAGGGAGGAGGGACGAGCAGAGAGCAGAAATGTTTGCACACAATACCCACATGCTGCAATCATATGTTTTACATGTATTTCACCTATATATGCTCATCTGTGTACTTTGACTGCAAACGTCGCACAGTGAAGGAAAGCATTCCCAGAAGATAAGTGCAGCTGTTTAGTGCTGAGTGCAGGAGGATCATTGCACAGCAATCACACTGTCTGCAAAGTTACTGAGCTGTGCTGAGCCAAAAGCTTCCAATGTGATCACTGTGCACAACTACGGAACAGACAGCCTGTAATGGGCAGCACGTTATAGCCAGTATGTGTGCTCTACACATATCTGGCAGTGGCACCCATGTCCCCTCTCTCTCATCTACCTGCTGTCCCTGCAAGGCTGCCTCGCATCCAACAGAGCGATCCATCTCAGCTCTGCTTCCAGGAGCCCGCTGCCCGCTGAGATGGGGCGTGTCGCTTCTGGCCCCGCCCCTTTTGCGATCCGAATCGTTCATTTTGATGATTCGGATGATCGACTCATAAAATAGATTCGGATCAAAGATCCGAATCGTTCATGATCCGGACAACACTATACGAGAGGAGAGAGACCATGTGCGTTTGTTCTGCAATCAGGGACAGTCAGGAGCGACTCCTTCATTCACCATCCTTGCAGACAGCAGATATCCATGCTGTTTAGATAAGGAGCTGCTGGTCTAATCAGCTAGTAGAGGTGATCTAACTTCAGAGCTCAGACGTTTGCTTTCTTTTGTTTACGTTCAGTTCGGGGGAGGATAGAATTACAGGGCATGTAGAGTGACAGGGTGTTTCCGAGGCAGCCTCCTCTGCACTCAGCTCTTTTCTGCTCCGAGTCCCAAACTTAAAGTAAAAAAAACAACAACAACAATCTTCTCTCCTGCCTTGTCTACCCCTCAGCTTACATCCTGTCAGTAATAATCCCCCTCCCCCTTCAACAATCACTCTGCAGCAACAAAGTGGACCTGAACTCTTGCATAGAAGGAAAACAGTGAAATGTACCCTGCATGTATTTATAGAGTCTGGCCTGTATAATTACCCCTCTTGTCTAATCACAATTTGTAGTTTTATTTCTCCCCTGTGTCACCTGACTGCTATTGCAGATCTAATTTGAAAGCACAGAAGGTTAACAATGTCTGCTTCCTTGAAAGCAGGAAGTAGAAACAGTGCAGATTTATTGTAGAATTTGTATCGGCTGTAACAATGAAATGTCTTCCATTAAAATGTATTATGTTGTTGCTTATCTTTTAGAGAAGAGAGGAAGTTCTGAGTGCTGGTCTGCTTTACAGGAACCTGAGCACCATAATCTGAAATACTTTCTCCCTAATGCTAGGTACACCCGATGCAATTTTCTGACAGATTTACTGTCAGATGGACTATTTCCAACATGTCCAATCTGATTTCTGATCAAATTTCCGCTCGATTTCCCATAGAAGTAAACGGAAAATCGATTGAAAATCAGATTAAACATGTTGGAAATAGTCCATGCGACAGTAAATCTGTCAGAAAATTGCATCGTGTGTACCTAGCAGGTACATCGGCTCGTCTCCTCATCCTCCCCCTATGCTGTAAGCAGAGTTGTCCTGCACTTCCCCGTCGCACGCCACCCGGCTACTTTTTCATGCCACCCGGCTACTTTTTCATGCCACCCGGCTGAAAAAAAATCCTGGGGAGAACACTGGCGCATCGGCCCGTGTATGCCCAGCATAACACCATATAGAATAAACGGGATACAGATGGGGAAATCAAACTTGGAGAAGGACTTAGGAGTACTCATTTTTTAAGTTAGCCAATAAATGGTATCATCCTGACTCAAAACTTCTTGCGAGTACTCATTGACAAGTTAAATAGCCGTCTTCAATGGCAAGTCGCTGCAGCTAAAGCAAAAAAATAAATAAATTTGGGATGTATTAAAAAGGGAAATAAAAACTGGAGGAGATGATTGCATAATATTGCCAGTTTAACTCTCTAGTAAAGCCACATCTGGAATATGGAAATCAGTTCCACAGGTGTGAGCTGCCAGTCCCTGGCAGCCTGTCTCTTGCCCCAGCTCCGGTGTCCTAGGATCCCCTCCTTGCCCGGCCAGCATCTTCACGCGGCCCGGAGCACTTTGCGCAGGCACAGAATACTGCCCAGAACGTTCCAGGCTCACGCAGGTCGACATCCACAATGGAGGGGATCCCGGGACACCGGAGCTGCAGCAAAGGACAGATAGGCTGGCGGAAGCCCCATATAAGTAGATTTTTTTTTTTGTCCTTTAAGGGCTGGTGCACACCGAGCGGCTTTTTGGGCGTTTTCAGATCCGCTTGCGGCTGCGGATCTGCTTGGTCAATGTATCTCAATGGGGTGGTGCACACCAGAGCGGCAGGCGTTTTGCAGAAACGAAAAATGCCTGGGTGAGGCATTTTTTGGATTTCGGATGCGTTTCTGCCTCAATGTTAAGTATAGGAAAAACGCAAACCGCTCTGAAAAACGCCTGTTCAGAGCGGTTTTGCAGGCGTTTTTGTTACAGAAGCTGTTCAGTAACAGCTTTACTGTAACAATATATGAAATCTACTATACTGAAAACCGCAGCAGCAATCCGCAAAACGCTAGCAAAACGCCTCATAAAAATAAAAAAAAGCGTTTAAAAATCTGCTAGCATTTTGCGGATCTGCTAGCGGGTTTTGGTGTGCACCAGCCCTAAAAAAGGAAAGATATTGCTGTTTTAAAGCAGGTGCAGAGACTAGCAACAAAATGTATTAGAGTGATAGAAGGTCTCACTTACCAGGAAAGTTTAGATAAACTGGGCTTATTTAGTCTGGAGAAAAAAAATGCATTAGAGGTGATCTAATTAAAGAGACACTGAAGCGAAAAAAAAAATATGATATAATGAATTGGTTGTGTACTATGAATAATTACTAGAAGTTTAGCAGCAAAGAAAATATTCTCAAATTTTTATTTTCAGGTATATAGTGTTTTTTCCAACAATGCATCATTCTCTAATATGTGCAGATTACAGAACATTCAGCATTCAAAATGATTCTTTCAGAGCAGTCTGTTAACTAATGAACTCTCCTCTGGCAGAGGAAAAGTAAATAGTTGAATAACACTTGAGATAATAAAAGTCAGATAACAGCCCTCTCCACGACTTTGAGGGCCCTTTTCCACTAGCAGTCGCTAGCGTTCGCGCTGAACGCTAGCGATTGCTGAATCGCAATTCCGTCGTTTTCCCGACGTTTGCGGCCGCGATTTTGCTATGCTATGCACTGCATAGCAAAATCGCGGCAAAAGTCGCTCCGCGGCGCGATCGCGATCAAGTAAAAAACGAATCGCGGTAGTGGAAATGACCTACCGCAATTCCTATGTAAAAAGCAAACCGTAGCGATTGTAAAATCGCTAGCGGTTTGCGGTTTTGCGATTCAGCTAGCGCTAGTGGAAAAGGGCCCTGAAAGTCTTAGAGCTTAATTGCATAGAGATAACAACTGGAGTTTCTTAACTCTTCCTGTACTGGAAACAATTAGACTGATGCATCTGATCTTAATGTTTTATTTCTTAGCTGTACTACACATACAAATCATAATATAATTTTTTTTTCGCTTCAGTGTCTCTTTAACATGTATAAATAGATCAGAGGGTAATATAAAAGCTTGGCAGATGAGCCTTTTGTCCCTAGGCGCTTGTCAAGTACTAGGGGACATGATCTGCTCATGGAGGAAAACCGTTTTAGCCATTTATTTCGGAAAGGGTTCTTTGCAGTAAGAGGATTGCAATGTGTAATATATTGCCACAGGAGTAGTTATGGCAAATTCTATATCTGCGTTTAAGTGGGCATAGATGCTTTCCTTGTGGTAAAAGACATCCATAGCTATAATTACTAGGTAATTCCCGGTCGTGTTGATCCAGGGATTTTAATTGATTTCCACCTGGAGTCAGGAAAGGTTTGTTTTTTTCCCTTTTGTGGCTAATTGGACCAAGTAGTTTTTCACTTTCCTCTGGATCAACAGATATATGGGAGGGTGCAGGTTACTGATGTACTTTATTTTCTGGATTACCATGTCTTTTTTTCAAACACAAATAACTATGTAATATAAATAACTAGTGGAAACCCTAGCAATCATTTCAAATATGGTTTTCTCCCAAGCATTTTCAGTGTGATTAAGTGTCTATACTCCATATAGGCACTCAATCAGAGTAATGTACAGGCACAGGCAATTAGCCTGTGCCTGCATGGTGGAGCCAGCCCCTATAGGGTTAATTTTCCCTTGTACTGGCTCTCCTCTTAATTTTTGCAGGTGTGCACCCAGGTAGCTGGGAAAGATTGAAGGGAGCGCCGCTGATTGGCCACAGTTTCGCGGGCCTGACAGGATAGCCAATGAGGAACAGGCACAGAGGATAAAAGAGCCGGCTGCAGGACGGTAGCAGCCGGCTGAAAGAAAAAATCCTACCTTCCCACAATGGAGGCAATGATGTCTGCAGTACTGCGCAGGGCCAGGGCAGAGGACGGGGAGGAGTGGCTGCGGGACCTCATGCAGCCAGGCAGTTCTGTGTCAGCAGCGGTGGCCGGTCCGTCAGCCCCACAAGAAGAAGAAGCACAAATGGAGACGACATGTGCTTTTCCTCCAGCCTCTCCTCGTGGCTCTCTGAGAGGAAGGAGTTCGAGCCGGGAGGAGGAGGAAGGGGCGGGCAGACGCGACTGGGCTCATGAAAGAAGAGGGGACGAGCCAGGAGACAGAGAGGAGGACGTAGGAGGAGCTCTCCGTCATGCTGGGCTAGGAAAACGCCCACGGAAATAAAAAGGAGAGTGTTCTCACCGCCCCCTCCACGGACAGCTTCCAGCAAGAAGGCATCTAAGGGAAGCAGAGGCCAGCGGACCATGCCTCGGGCAGCCCCTAATTCCACGCCAGCTGCAGCAGTTGCTGCAGAGGAAGTCAATGCAGGTCCCAGCCAGGAGGCTGCACAAGTGACTGAAAGGGAAAACAGGAGCCCTGTGCTGCCGGGTGAGTCTGATTCTGCTATTTCTTCTGTCACTTCCATAAATGCTCGTTTAAATGAATTGTTTGTAATGTTTAAAGGTTTGGCTGAGGCTGTCAGAGTGTCTCAGCATGTACAGGGTACAGGGCAGATTGTTAGTGACAGCGTGCCTGTGTACCCTGCTCCAGCATGGGTAACCCCGCAGGTAGCTCCGGCTGTATCAGTGGTAGCCTCTCCACCTCATATTCCAGTTGTTAGGGCTGGTTTGCCTGAAACACATTATAAAGAGGCCCTGCCGTGCTCGCTGTCCCCTCTGGGATTCCATTTGAGCTTGGCAGTTAAGGAAAGGATATGGAATAGTGAATTTATAGATATCCTCTCTCTTCTTCCCTCTTATAAAGATACTAAAGAAAAGAAGGAGGGAGAGGAGGAAAAACGGCGCCCAGGGCTGCGCACTTTCAGCAACTGGCTTCAAGCCTTTTGCATTTATTCTAGTGTGCTGGGAGAGAAAAAGCCGGAGCTATGCACGGGTCTGTTCCAGCATTTAGACATAATTAATGAGGCATATAGACAGTTTGGAGGCTCTGCATGGTTTCAGTATGATGAGGCTTTCAGGCAGAGAATGGCAGTACACTCATCACTGACTTGGGGTACTAAAGACGTTGGCCTGTGGCTAGGGTATATGCTGCCGCAGCGCTCAGCACCGCAAAAACCGTCTGTATCTTCCGGAACTGGCTCCTTTAAGAAGGGGCTCTGCTTTGCCTTCAACGAGGGCCAATGCAAATTTTTGAGCAATTGCAGGTACAAACACGAGTGCAATTTTTGCGGTGGTTCGCATGCGGCAGCTAGATGTTTTAAGAAATTGGGTCTGCAGGCGCAGGGAACAAAAGAGCTTTTTCTTAAGAGCTCAGACCCCAGTGAGAATTCAAAACATGTTGGAATGGCTAAGCAGATACCCAAGACAGGAGATCAGTAACCTACTAGTTAAAGGGTTCACTGAAGGTTTCAAACTCCCATCATTTGACGGACAGGGTTGTGTTATAGTCCCTAATCTGAAGTCGGTTAATCGCTATCCTCGCATAGCTTTTAGAAAGATATGCAAGGAAGTTGAAGCAGGACGGGTGGCGGGTCCATTTAGTTCCCCCCCATTTGAGAATTTTCGTATCTCCCCTTTGGGAGTGGTCCCAAAAAAATCGCCTAACGAATTCCGAATGATTCATCACCTATCATTCCCTAAAGATGACTCGCTTAACGACAGCATCGGCAAGGAGCTGATTTCAGTATCGTACGTTTCGTTTGACCATACCCTGTCCGTTATTCGCAGTTTTGGACGTGATGCTATCATGTCCAAAACGGATATAAAATCTGCCTTTAGGTTGTTGCCTATATGTCCGGAAGCCTTCAACTCTTTAGGTTTTTGTTTTGAGGATAAGTTTTATTTTGATAAGTGCCTCCCTATGGGCTGCTCCCTTTCTTGTTATTATTTCGAAGCCTTTTCCACTTTTTTGGATTGGGTAGTGTCACAAAAGGTTCCACAGGGAGCCATTGTCCATTATTTGGACGACTTCCTATTAATTGGCCCAGCGGGCTCCCAAACATGTCAAACGTTACTGAATGTTTTCCTCGAAACTATGGCAGACTTTGGTGTGCCGATAGCGGGTGAGAAAACAGTACCCCCTACAACATTGTTAGAGTTTCTGGCAGAGGCGTACCTAGAGGGGTGCAGGCATGGCTCCTGCCATAGGCGCCACAGCACCATGGGCGCCATTCCTGTCCTTGTGCTGCGCCCCATGCCTGTCCCTGTGACTCAGATTTCAGATCAGATTAATTCTGTTATCTGGGAAACATGGCTACTTAGTTTATGTATGTAGGGTGCACTTGGCTTAGTGTTAGAAAAAGAGAGGACAAAGATGAAATAAGAAGAGTTACTTCAGCAATATCCCGAGCCAAAAAACATAGGCAACCATAACACATGTACGCTAGAACGGATGCTGCTTTTAGATGGGAGGGGCCTCTGACGGGGGGCCGGGGGGGGGGGGGAGTGCGCAATTTTAGTGTTTGCCATAGGCTCTATATTACCCAGATACGCCCCTGGTTTCTGGGAATCACAATCGATACAGGAAGAATGGAATTTAGGTTACCTGAGACAAAGATCAATGCGTTGAAGTCCTTATTGAATGTTTTACTGGGTAAAGATAAAGCTGCGGTGAGAGAAATACAGTCCCTACTGGGGCACCTAGCATTCGCATCCAGGGTCATGCCCATGGGGCGTATCTTTTCCAGGAGACTTGCAGCAATTATTGCAGGTTTAAAATCCCCTCGGTTACATGTTCGCCTACTCAGGGACGTAAAGGAAGATATGTTAGTCTGGTCGGAGTTTCTTGCTTGTTATAATGGGAGGTCTGTTTTTCAACAGGAGTTTGTGTTAGATTCCGAAATGGAATTTTATACAGACGCAGCAGGATCAGTAGGGTATGGTGCCTTTTGGAAGGGCCATTGGTCGGCGGAGCCATGGCCACCCTCCTGGGTTAGTGCGGGTGTTACTAGAAACATATTGCTTCTTGAACTGTTCCCAGTGGTAGTGTCGCTAGTCATCTGGGGAAAAGATTTTGCCAATAAAAGGATTCAGCTTCAAACAGATAACAAGGGCGTTTTATACGCGGTGAACTGTTTATCTGCAAAGTCTGAGTTAGTGGTTAAGTTGCTTAGGCACTTAGTGTTGTTGTGTCTTAAGCACAACATTTGGATTAAAGCTGTTTATTTGCCCGGAAAAGATAATATAATCGCTGATTCGTTGTCACGGCAACAGCTGCTTTCTTTCAGGACTCTGGTTCCTGGAGCGGATATGACAGGAATTGGCTGCCCGGAACACTTGTGGAATCTGATTTGGACATGATTAGAGAATTTATTAAGAAGTCGGTAGCCCCTCGCACTTGGTCACATTATGAAGCATCCTGGAACAGGTGGTGCCAATTTACACATGCTTATGCTGTTTCTCCCTTTGTCGATTCTCCTGATGTTTTCCTGTCCTTTATTTGTAAAGAAACGGATTTTGGTTCCTCTCGCTCCAAAATGTTGCAATTGTTAGCTGGGGTCTCATTCTTTAGACGCTTGACAGGCATCCCAGGTCATAGCAATTATCCGGTTGTTAGGCAACTCCTGAAAGGCCTGTTTAGGGACCAGCGGTCCTCTGATAATCGGAGGCCAGTATCGTTCAGCATGCTGTTAGATTTGTTGGGAAATTTGCCTGCGGTATGTCAGGATTCATTTGAATGTTTATTATTTAGAACGGCATTTTCTTTAGCGTTCTTCGGAGCTTTCCGTATTTCTGAATTGGTATCGGTAAATAAATTGACTGAATCGCCCCTTCGATCTGAACATGTGTTGGTTTCCGAAGAGTTGGTAAGGGTTTTCATTAGTAGATCAAAAACTGACCAGGGGGGGAAGGGTGTTTGGCTTCATCTGGCCTCGGTGCCTGGATCTCCCGGTTGTCCAGTCAAATCAGTACGGGACTTCCTGGGGGTCAGGCCACTGGCTCCATCTTTTTTAGTGCATAGGGATGGTGCCCCTTTATCATCTTTTCAATTTCGTGCCGTATTTAAGAAATGTTTGACACATCTGGGACTCCATCATTATAAGTTTACCCCCCATTCGTTCAGAATTGGAGCTGCTACAGAGGCCGCCAGACTGGGTCTCCCAGAATCGACAATCCAAAGGATTGGTCGCTGGGAGTCGCAAAGGTTCAGATTATACATTAGACCTGATCTATATTTATAATTTACATGTACAATTTTATTATTTCAGGTGCCAAAGTTATTATTTGGGTGCTGGGGCATTCATTCGTCTACTGGGCGCAAAAGAGAGCCCGTAATAGGCCCTACTCCCAGAATTTATTTCTTAATCCAGATGAATTCCAGGTATTTTGGAAAGGTACTAGAGGCCTTGGCTGGGACGGCCTTGTCCCTTTAATTTCTAAGCAACTTCAGGTTTGGCCGCCCCCAGATATGCTCGTCATTCATCTGGGCGGTAATGATGTTGGGAAGTACAACACCATCAAATTAATGAAAAGAATGGAGAATGACATTCAACAGATAGCTAACCAATTGCCTCAGACAAAAATTATATTTTCGGAAATTGTTCCAAGACTTGTATGGGTTTCTGCTGGTTCCAAATTCATGGAGCAAATAAGGAAAAGATTAAACAGATTTATGGTTAAAGTGTTATGGAGAGTGGGCGGCTTTTCCATCCGCCACATTGAACTTGAGGGTGCTGAACTTGGCCTGTACAGAAGGGACAGGGTCCACCTGTCCGCAATAGGACTTGATATTTTCAATGCCAATGTGCATGATGGCATTGAAACGGCCGCGGTCTTGGGGGGCCAGTCCAGTTCAGCTGGACTGGCTTTTGGGTAATGTCACCCGTTGGGCGGACATTTGTTATATATTGGCATTACTCTGTTATGCAATGTTTGTGTTTATGGTGTAATAAAATATTAATTATCTGAGTTGTTAAAATTTCTGAATGTGTTAATTCAGACCACCAGTGGCGGACACAGGCAGCAGTGGGCCCCTGTGCAAAATATCAATTGTGGGCCCCCTGACCTGCGCCGCGTCAAAAAATGGGTGCAGCTATAACCTGGAAAAAAATGGGCGTGGATAGAACCTGCGGCGCGTAGCGCCGTGGCAAAAAATGGGCGTGGCAATGACCTGATAAGGGCGGAGCTAACTGTAATTTAAAGTGATCCCGGGGTGAGAGTGATATGGAGGCTGCCATATTTATTTCCTTTTAAACAATACTAGTTGCCTGGCGGCCCTGCTGATCTATTTGGCTGCAGTAATAAACTGAATTACACCAGCAACAAGCATGCAGCTTAATCTTCTCAGTTCTGACAATATTGTCAGAAACCCCTGACCTGCTGCATGCTTGTTCAGGGTCTATGGTTGAAAGAATAAGAGGCAGAGGACCAGAACGGCAACCAGGCAACTGGTATTGCTTAAAAGGAGAGAAATATGGCAGCCTCAATATTATTCTCACCTCAGGTTCCCTTGAAAAGTGCAACGCAAAGACAGTGGGCCCAAGTTTTGGTGACCCTTTCCCCAGAAAATTCACATAATTGTGCAGGTTTTCTCAAGAAAATACACATAATGTGAGCAGATTTGCCCAGAAAATACATTCAATCATGTCGGCAGATATGCCCAGAAAATACGTGCAATGATGTCGGCAGATATGCCCAGAAAATACGTGCAATGATGTCGGCAGATATGCCCAGAAAATACGTGCAATGATGTCGGCAGATATGCCCAGAAAATACGTGCAATGATGTCGGCAGATATGCCCAGAAAATACGTGCAATGATGTCGGCAGATATGCCCAGAAAATACGTGCAATCATGTCGGCAGATATGCCCAGAAAATACGTGCAATCATGTCGGCAGATATGCCCAGAAAATACGTGCAATCATGTCGGCAGATATGCCCAGAAAATACGTGCAATCATGTCGGCAGATATGCCCAGAAAATACGTGCAATCATGTCGGCAGATATGCCCAGAAAATACCTGCAATCATGTCGGCAGATATGCCCAGAAAATACCTGCAATCATGTCGGCAGATATGCCCAGAAAATACCTGCAATCATGTCGGCAGATATGCCCAGAAAATACGTGCAATCATGTCGGCAGATTTGCCCAGAAAACACATGCAATCATGTAGCAAATTTGCCCAGAACATACATGCAATCATGTGGCAGACCTGCCCAGAACATACACGCAATCATGTGGCAGACCTGCCCAGAACATACACGCAATCATGTGGCAGACCTGCCCAGAACATACACCTGCTAAAATAAATAATAAAAAAAAAACATTTACTCACCTGCAGCAGCAGACCTCCTGTCCCAGCCTCCATCCGGCGCGCAGCTCCCATGGGTGGTTGGGTGGATAGGTAGCCTGGTGGGTAGGTAGGCAGCCGGGTGGGTAGGTAGGTAGCCCTTAGCCGGGTGGGTAAGTAGCCTGGTGGGTGGCTGGGTAGCCGGGTGGGTAGCCTGGTGGGTGGCTGGGTAGGCGGGTGGGTAGGTAGCCTGGTGGGTGGGTAGGTGGGTGGTTAGGTAGCTGGGTGGGTGGGTAGGTAGCCTGGTGGGTTGGTAGGTAGCCGGGTGGGTAGGTAGGTAGGTAGCCTGGTGGGTGTGTAGGTAGCCGGGTGGGTGTGTAGGTAGCCGGGTGGGTGGTTAGGTAGCCGGGTGGGTGGGTAGGTAGCCGGGTGGGTGGGTAGGTAGCCGGGTGGGTAGGTAGGTATCCGGGTGGGTAGGTAGCCGGGTGGGTGGGTAGGTAGCCGGGTGGGTGGGTAGCCAGGTAGATAGCCGGCAGGGTGGTTAGGTAGCCGGGTGGGTAGGTAGCCAGGTAGATAGCCGGCAGGGTGGTTAGGTAGCCGGGTGGGTAGCTAGGTAGCCGGGTGGGTAGGTAGCCGGGTGGGTAGGTAGCCAGGTAGATAGCCGGCAGGGTGGTTAGGTAGCCGGGTGGGTAGGTAGCCGGGTGGGTGGGTAGGTAGCCGGGTGGGTAGGTAGGTATCCGGGTGGGTAGGTAGCCGGGTGGGTGGGTAGGTAGCCGGGTGGGTAGGTAGCCAGCAGGGTGGTTAGGTAGCCGGGTGGGTAGGTAGCCAGGTAGATAGCCGGCAGGGTGGTTAGGTAGCCGGGTGGGTAGCTAGGTAGCCGGGTGGGTAGGTAGCCAGGTAGATAGCCGGCAGGGTGGTTAGGTAGCCGGGTGGGTAGCTAGGTAGCCGGGTGGGTAGGTAGCCAGGTAGGTAGCCGGCAGGGTGGTTAGGTAGCCGGGTGGGTAGCTAGGTAGCCGGGTGGGTAGGTAGCCGGGTGGGTAGGTAGCCAGATAGATAGCCGGCAGGGTGGTTAGGTAGCCGGGTGGGTAGCTAGGTAGCCGGGTGGGTAGGTAGCCAGGTAGATAGCCGGCAGGGTGGTTAGGTAGCCGGGTGGGTAGCTAGGTAGCCGGGTGGGTAGGTAGCCAGGTAGGTAGCCGGCAGGGTGGTTAGGTAGCCGGGTGGGTAGCTAGGTAGCCGGGTGGGTAGGTAGCCAGGTAGATAGCCGGCAGGGTGGTTAGGTAGCCGGGTGGGTAGGTAGCCAGGTAGATAGCCGGCAGGGTGGTTAGGTAGCCGGGTGGGTAGCTAGGTAGCCGGGTGGTTAGGTAGCCGGGTGGGTAGGTAGCCAGGTAGATAGCCGGCAGGGTGGTTAGGTAGCCGGGTGGGTAGCTAGGTAGCCGGGTGGGTGGGTAGGTAGCCTGGTTAGGTAGCCGGGTAGGTAGCCGGGTGGATGGTTAGGTAGCGGGGTAGGTAGCCGGGTGGGTGGGTAAGGTAGCCGGGTGGGTAGCTATCCGGGTGGGGGGCCCGACTCCTATCCTCCCTCACTCACCTCGGGGCCCCCCTCCCGGTATGCGCTGCAGCCGGCGGGAGAGCAGAAAATACAGGAAGTCTCCGGCCGGGGCTGCAGCAGACGCTAGAGGCAGCTGCTGCTTAGTTTCCGATATGTCTCCAAAGTTGGAGACCAAGCGGCAGCTGCCGCCCCGGCCGGAGACTTCTTGTATTTTCCGCTCTCCCGCCGCATGAGGGGGGGGGGGGGGGGGCGAGGTGAGGGGGGAGGACAGGAGTTGGGCCCCCAGGTTAAAAAAAACAAACATAAAAAAAAAAAAAACCCTGCAATACTTAATGGGCCCCTGAAGCAGCAGAACTTCAGGGGCCCTTGTGCGGCGGCACGGCCTGCACGGCCGTATGTCCGCCACTGCAGACCACCTTTTATGTTACCCCAAATAAATGGCCGCGGCCCTTTTGCCAAGTTGAGTGTTTGTGATTACTATTGTACATAAGAATTGTTATGTTATAAGCTTGGTAAGTGCTTATCCTATTATGGGGGTGTGCGATACCATGTACAGGCACAGGCAATTAGCCTGTGCCTGCATGGTGGAGCCAGCCCCTATAGGGTTAATTTTCCCTTGTACTGGCTCTCCTCTTAATTTTTGCAGGTGTGCACCCAGGTAGCTGGGAAAGATTGAAGGGAGCGCCGCTGATTGGCCGCAGTTTCGCGGGCCTGACAGGATAGCCAATGAGGAACAGGCACAGAGGATAAAAGAGCCGGCTGCAGGACGGTAGCAGCCGGCTGAAAGAAAAAATCCTACCTTCCCCCCCTCCCCCCCTTTTTCGTTCGCATCCCCGTCGTGGCCATTATTGGGGTACCAGTCATTGGGTAATGTCACCCGTTGGGCGGACATTTGTTATATATTGGCATTACTCTGTTATGCAATGTTTGTGTTTATGGTGTAATAAAATATTAATTATCTGAGTTGTTAAAATTTCTGAATGTGTTAATTCAGACCACCTTTTATGTTACCCCAAATAAATGGCCGCGGCCCTTTTGCCAAGTTGAGTGTTTGTGATTACTATTGTACATAAGAATTGTTATGTTATAAGCTTGGTAAGTGCTTATCCTATTATGGGGGTGTGCGATACCATGGAAATTAGGAAGAAATACGATTGCATAGCAGGACGACTGCATTTCTAAGTGGAAAAGAGGGCTAATGGTGTAAAAAAAAAAAAAGGGAGGGGGGGGGGGATAGGGTACAAAGCATAATCTTACTAGTTCACTTTGAAAAGGAACCTTCATACATCTCGATTAACATACATTCAAAATAAATTATATATACTAATAATCTCTCTCTCTCTCTCTCGAAGCAGAGCGCTGACAAACACCAGTCCTTGTACGGGGGTTGGGGGCAGGGTATGTACCCTTGAAGGTACAAACTGTACAAAGCTCTGGGAGTGAAGATACGCTAACCATGCAATTCCATGCAATGCTGCACACCTAAGCGGACAAGAAAACACGCAGTACATCAAAACTATTGCTAAGATAACATAGGCTCTATGAAAAGCAAAAAAACAGGCAGCATCTTTTTTTAACTATGTTGCAAGTACAACTGATAAACTGGGAATGAAAAAGTTACATTAATACTACACTGCTATGTCGAAAACAGCTAGTGCTGTATTAAAACCGCTGACCAAACTAAGCAGGATTTTGCATTCTCCTAATTACCTTAAGACACCTCCCAAAACGAAGGAAAACCCAGAACGTAGTGCACTGCACGCTGTGACTTAGCACTTCCTCTTAAAGTCCCTCTGCATCGCAATGCATTCTCGGCTTCTTGCGAGATGCCCTCATAAACACAGCATGCAGAAGATGGCATGCCCCTACAGCGTGATTGGCTGAACTGTGATGGGGCTGGGGCGCAAACATTGCTTGCCTACTGCGTGTTTGCTATCTTTAGGCCTCTTTTCCAGGAACTGTTTCTAGGCGGTGCAATGCCTCTCAAACTCACAACTGCTCACTGCTGCCTGGTAACTCCTTGTCGCTGCCTGGTAACTGCTCACTGCTGCCTAGCAACTGCTTGCTTAGCACACAGCTCAACAGTTTGTGGAAAAGAGGCCTTAAATTGACAAATTAGACTTGATCGTAAGAAAATCATAATAACATGCAATTTTATTGCATATATGGGTAGATGGCCTTGATGACATATAAATTGTTATTTTTTGAAACACACGTTGTACAATGCTTGCGCCCGACCACAATTCAGCCAATCAATCACGCAGTGAGTGTGTGACTTCGGCATGCATGTTTAGAAGGTGTGCTGCCTCTAAAGGCTGCACGCAGAAGCATGTGGGGGGTGGAAAAAAACAATGCTGTATTTGTCCACCACAAATAATAACAGAATAAACCATAATAGCACCAGTGGTAGTATTGCTTTTTTTTAAGATGATGATGATGATGTTATCCATTCAAGTCATATCCGACTCTTGGTTATTCTGTGGGTTAGCTCTCTCCATGATCTTGTACCATTTTTGCCAGTTGCCTTAAAGGAATCATCAGGCAAAATTAACAAAATGAGGTCTACTCACCTGGGGCTTTCTCCAGCCCCTTGCAGCCGACTGTCCCACGCTGACTGGTCCGCTCTCTGCCGCCGTCTCGGGCTCCCTGCACGGTGCAGAGGCTGACCGCGGGGTCGGCCTTATTGCGCCTGCGTGGAGTGCCGCTGTCGATCATGGCCAGATGATCCATGATGCCTTGTGCAGGAGCAGTAGTAGTGCACCGCTGACCATGTGGCCATGATTGACAGTGGCGCTGTCCCACGCCGACCGCTCCGCTCTCCGCCGCTGTCTCGGGCTCCCCGCATGGTGCAGAGGCTGACTGCGGACCATGTGGCCATGATTGACAACGGTGCTTCGCGCAGGCGCAGTAAACGGCCTCTGCACCGTGCGGAGAGCCCGGGCCGGCGGAGAGGTCGGCTGTAAGGGGCTGGAGAAAGTCCCAGATGAGTAAACCTCATTTTGTTAATTTTGCCTGACAACTCCTTTAGGCCTCCTTTCCACGGACTGCTGAGCTTTGTGCTCAGCAAGCAGTTGCCAGGCTGCAGTGAGCAGTTACCAGGCAGCAACAAGCAGTTTCCAGGCAGCAGCCAGCAGTTGTAAGGCCTAGTGCACACCGAGCGGTTTTAGGAGCGATCCGCCGGCCGCATCCGCCTGGAAAAACGCTTGGCTAATGTATTGCAATGGGAGGTTTTTGCCAAGCCGCAAACGCGCCTCCTGCTGCGCGTTTGCGGATTTCGGAAGCGTTTCGTCCTCAATGTAAAGTATAGGAAAAACGCAAACCGCTCTGAAAAATGCTACTTCAGAGCGGTTTGCCAGGCATTTTTGTTACAGAAGCTGTTCAGTAACAGCTTTTACTGTAACAATATGTGTAATGTGCTACACAAAAACGCACTCAAAACCGCTAGGTATGTTTAGAAAACCTTTCTAAACATACCTAGAATCGCTCTGAAATCAGCTCCCAAAACCGCTAGCGTATTGCGGATCTGCTAGCGGTTTTTGTGTGCACTGGGCCTAAGAGTTAGAGAGGCATTTCAATGCTTATCAGGAGTTCGTGGAAAAGAGGCCTTAAAGGGAACCCGAGGTGAGAATAATATGGAGGCTGCCATGTTTATTTCCTTTTAAGCAATACCAGTTGCCTGGCTGCCCTACTGGTCCTCTGCCTCTAATACTTTCAACCATAGACGCCGAACAAGCATACAGCAGGTCGGGGGGTTTCTGACAATATTGGTTATCATTCATAAAGCATTCCCGCATGCGGCAATGCTAAAAACAGCTGACTTTACCGAGCACTTAGCAAAATGTCCATTCATAAAAGCTGTTACCACATGAAAAGCTGACATTCCCGAGCAGAGCGATAAATTACCGCCTTGTGCGGTGATTATCTTAAAGAAAACCTGTAACATCAAAAAGTTCCCCGGGGGGGTACTCACCTCGGAAGGGGGAAGCCTCAGGGTCCCAATGAGGCTTCCTACGCCGTCCTCCGTTCCTCGGGGGTCTCGATGCAGCCCTCCAAACAGCGGCGATGTAAATGTTTACCTTGCCGGCTCCTGCGCAAGCGCTGTGGCGGCTCTCGGCTCCGAAATAGGCGGAAATACCCGATCGCCGTCGGGTCTGCTCTACTGCGCAGGCGCAAGTCTCCGGTGCCTGCGCAGGAGAGCGGACCCGACTGAGATCGGGTATTTCCGTCTACTTCGGAGTCGAAACCTGCAAAAGCGCCCCCGCTGGAGCCTGGAAAGGTAAATATTGAACAAGCTGTCGGATCTGTCGGGCCGCTGTTCGGAGGGCTGCAGCGAGACCCCCGTGGGACAGAGGACGGCGTGGGAAGCCTCATTGGGACCCTGAGGCTTCCCCCTCCTGAGGTGAGTACCCCTCACGGGAACTTTTTGATGTTACAGTGTCTCTTTAAAAGGGAACTGAAGTAAGAGGTAACGCGAGCGGTTCCAGGCGAACTTTGGGTGCTTCCTTTCCCGGAAGTTCGCTCTGCCCCCATAATGCTCCATTACGGTCAACTTTGACCCTCTACATCACAGTCAGCAGGCACATTGTAGCCAATCACGCTACACTCAATCCTGGAGCCACTCCCCCCTGTATATAAGACAGGGAGCGGCGGCCATTACATTCACTCGTGTGCCTGCTATAGTGAGAGTAGGGCGAGGTGCTGCAGACTGTTTTTCCTAGGGAAAGATTAGTTAGGGCCTGTTCAGACTATGCGCGTTCCTGGACGTTTTCAGGGAACGTGTCTGGGTACCAAAAACGCATAGGAACGGCTCCTAATGCTTTTGAATGGGCTAGTTCACATGTATGCGTATGAGACGCATACGTTTCTCATCCGCATTGCTGCACGCAGTTCTGTGCGATACGCATAGAAACGGACGCAATGAAAGTCTATGGACGCGTATCAAAAACGCGTACTATTGCGTTTTTAGCGTCCGTTTTCCTCTGCGGTTCCCATAATTCTTTTTTTTTCCCCTGGGTCACGTGTGTGTGCAAAACGCAATAGAATACGCATTAGAACGCAAGAAAAACGCATGCGTTTTTCAACTTGCGTTTCTTTGATTTTAAACGCATTCTTTATACGCAGATAGTCTGAACAGGCCCTTAGGCTCTTGGCTTGTTAGCTTGCTCCTGGCTGATTCTTTAGCACCCCACAACAGCTCTTTTGCGAGCTAATCCTGTTCTTGTGATTTTTTTTTTCTGTGTGTCACTGACACTTGTGTTGCATTATAGACAGCCTTGATAACTCATACTGTGTTTGTGCCAGCCCAGGCCCAGCACAATCAGACAGTGAGTCAGTGACTAGTGACACTGACTACCTGTGTCAGTCAGCTGCACATTGTGTAATACCCATTATTACTGCACTAGTGTTGCGGCGACAGCTTTTGTAATTCATACGGTGTGCAGTGCCACTGCCTGCACAGGCCCAGCACATTCAGTGACTACTGTACCTGTGTGTGTGATAGGCAGCTGCACATTGTAATACCCATTACTGCATATACCTACCTAGCTGTTGGGTTCAGTGTGTAAGATCCTTAGAGGGTCTTGCAAGGTATGGCCCTTATTATAGCCAAATTGACCAGTGTTTCAGTCAAAGATTGTATGCAGACCGCTCTCTCTATACAGATTCTAGAAGGCCAGAGTGTGGAATATAAGAGGGAAAATTACAGGGAACAGTAAAGGTCAGAATGCAGCATTATCTATGTGATGTGCAGACTGGCTGTCTAAGCCTGGGATGGCCAGGGCCAAACAATGACTTGTGTTCCTAAACACAGGCTTCTAGGTATTTAGAGTATAGGGCAGAGGTGCCCACACTTTTTCGCCTTGTGAGCTACTTTAAAAAATCCACAAGTCAAAATGATCTACTTATGTACAATTTTAGGAGCACACTTGTATGTACAGAATGGAAAATGTAGTGAGGTCGGGATCTACCATGAAGGCCTTTGCGATGTACCAGTAGATCGCGATCTACCTAATGGGCACCCCTGGTATAGGGCATAGGTTGCGCGCTTGCGCACTAGACGGATGTAAATCACAGAGTTCTGGATGTCAATCACAGAGTTCTATAAGCCAATAGCAAGTGTTTAAAGGGAACCAGAGAGGACGAAGAAAAGCTTGTATACATACCTGGGGCTTCCTCCAGCCCCATACGCCTGGATCGCTCCCACGCCGCCGTCCTCCACTTGCTGGAACCGCCGGCACCGGGTCCCGTCATTGCCGCGAGTCGGCAAGTCGGCCGGCGGATGCGGCCAATTCTCCGCATCACAGGGGGCTCCCTCCATACAGGTATGCGTGCGGCTGCCTACTGCGCAGCTGCTTGCGTACGGGTATGGAGGAAGCCCCTGTGATGCGGACAATTGGCCGCGTCCGCCGGAAATGACGGGCCCGGTACCGGCGGATCCAGGAAGTGGAGGATGGCGGCGTGGGAGCGATTCAGGCTTATGGGGCTGGAGGAAGCCCCAGGTATGTATACAAGCTTTTTTCTATTTCAACGTAGCATTCCTCTCTGGTTCCCTTTAATAGGGGTGACATCTGGAACCCGCCCATATCCCATCTTCGGGGGCGTGTGGTTAGTTAACACTTGTGGATCTTGAGGTTTTTCCATATATAATGCTGGATACACACCATGCGTTTCCGCGTCGAATGCGTCCATCGATACGCGTCGATTTGATTATTTCCGAGCATTTCCGAACGCATTTCGATGATTTTTAGGTCGATTGCCATTTAAGTATGGTAAATCTAACGACCTAACGATCCATCGAAGCTTGAATCAGACATGTCGGAAATAATCGAATCGATGCATATCGACGGACGCATCGAACGCAGAAACGCATGGTGTGTATCCAGCATAAGATTGATCCTTATATGTCTGCTCTAGTACGCTCATATTAATCTCAACTTTGCTCAATATCCGTATTGTTACATGCTGATGTTTGCTTTGCTTCATGTGTTTTGGGCTAATGTAATGCCATTTTCAAGATAAGTTTTTTGTAACCAAGATTGCACCGTGTATCCCGGTTGGATACAATAAAAACTCTTAATTGCTCTGGCGTTCCAACTCTGTGAAATCTGCTACTGGCTGTACACTTTCCGAAGGTGATAAGGACAAGCGCTGAAGCTGACAGGTAGTCACACACAGAGACTAAATATTAGATTCTTACAGTGGTGCCGATTAACCCGTGTTCTACAGTGAATGAAGAGAACCGGTGGCTAGCCTGTGAAAGCGGAATTGTCTGTTATCAAGAAGAGATAAGTGCGCAACCCAGCAATGCAGAGGGAAAGGTCGAACAGCGGCAGAAGTTGGATTGTGTCTGTTCCGTACAAACAGTTCTTGCTAAAGGATTTCAAAGAGCACTCCTTGCAGTGGGCCAGCAGATCCCATAGAGGAGGAATCCGTTAAGTAACGTGGGCAACTCGAGGGAGCATCGTTGGGTCGCAGACCGAGATGTACTGAGATGCCTGGTGCCCGTATCTACACATAGGAGGTGTGAGTATGACAATTACAGTATAAACGTATATGTTTATTACGATTGCAGTGTTAACGTGTAAAGTCCTGTTGAAGAGACCAGGGTTAAACTGCAGTGAAGAAATGCTGTGCAGCTGGGTAGCGGCAGCAAAGTGACAGTTTATATTGTAGTATTGTGGGTTTTTTTCTTTCTCTTGTGTTATCTGCTTGTTTAGTACGAGGTGTTGACAAAACATGGAGGCCTTGCATTTATTAGGCACTAGGAGTTCCGTGGTGTTTTCGCTACGGAAGAATGAAAACATTGCGAAAGCCTGGGATCGGCTTTGTACGCAGCTTGTGGAGGAATGGGAAGTTCTAGAAGGAGGAGAAAGTTGTACTTCACTCAGGGCTAGATATGTTGAGAAAGTTAGACTGCTGGCGAACGCAGTCCATACTTTTGATGCATATGTGAGAGAAGCTGTGGAAAACTGCAGGGATGTTCCAGACATAAGGGTTGCATATGGTTGTGATTGATGTCTGGATTTCAGAAGGCAGAATTGGCAGTTTAGAAATGCACTGGGCGCAGGAGGCATGGGGGATCACAATGCAGAGGGGGTCCCCATTAAAGCAGAAGAGGATGGATCACCCAGGGGAATACAGGAAGAGCAGGAGGAACGGCACATTGGTGCTGAGGGGGGAGAGGAAGATGAGGCACTGGGGGTGGAGGATCCCGGGAGGGAGGAGGAAGACGGTCCAGCTGCCACACAGTTCCACCGCTATCTCAAGAAATAACGGGGGGAAGGTATGGGGGGGCAGCAAGGCACAGGAGCAGAAGAAGGAAGATGCGGGAATGCCTGCCCCAAGGGGGGTGAGAATCCCACTCCCTGACATCAGTCCACAAAGTTTAACGGGCTACTTTGATGGTAATGAGCCTGGATATAGTTTTCCAACACCCGGGGTCCCCCCAGCGCCTGATAGGCTTCAGTCTGCACAAAGTTTACCACCACCTGGGCAGACATCATGGATCCCTACAGCTCCTAATAGGCCTCCAAGACCTAGAGTTCCTCCATTGCAGACTCCAGAGTTTCCAATGGTACCCCCGGCACCCCGGGGGCACTCGATGGCACCCCTGTATAGCCCCATAAGTGCAGAACGTTTGGGGAAGATGGTTAAAACAATAACGCCATGTATCCCCAATTTGAGTGCATTTCAGAATTCTCAGATTTTTGAAGTGTGGGCTAAACGCTATAAATGGGGGGATGAGCAGGCATGCCTAGCAATGTCTCTCTGTGTTCCATATAATGTAGGTACTCAGCTGGAATACAGTGGTCTGAACAGAGCACAATATACAAGTGGTTTGTATCCCAATGAAAGTGAGAGAACTAAGCTACTGGTGGAAGCAGTCACTGGGGCTCCACTTGTGGGTCCAAGCGCTCTGGAATCCTTCAGGTTCTCAAAGGACGATAACCTGGAGGAGGCCTCTGCAGTTTTTGAAAAAGCCTGGCGGATGGTTACTCGCCAGGAGAAGAAGCAGATGTCACCAGGAGAAGAAGAGTTAATGGTTGTACAATTTTTGCGGTGTTTGAAGCATTTGGATCGTACTTTGGTGAGCTTAGCAGCACAATCTGGTACAATGGCAGGGCCAGTGAAAGTTCTCAGGACTGCTCAAATGTACACTGGAGGCCCTGGCATGGACAAAAAGAAGATCCATGCAATGGCCACCAGGGGGGTGGGGTGGGGGGGCAGCTACCAAAGACAAACAGAAAATGAAAGCTCAGCAACCTTCTTCCACCCAGAGAGGAGGAGGGAGGGCTGAGGGGGGATCTGTCTCCATTCAAGCCACGCAGGGCAGGGATAGAGTGTTACAAGTGTCATAAAAAAGGACACATGGCCCGAGAGTGCCCAGGCAATGCAGAGAAAGGGGACGCAGATGATCAGGCTGCGGCAAAGGAGAATGGGTTTGTGCAGCCAATGAAACCAAAACGTAACTTTGTCAAAGGACCGGAAGTGGAGAATTCTCCTGAATCCTCCAGCTCTTATTAGACAAGAGAGCAAGGAAAAGAGCCTAGCCTCTGGTTTTAAAAGTAGGACAGAGAAAGAAGTCTCCATACACTGAGGCCATGAAGCTGATAGCTGCAATGTACCTTAACGATCAAAGCAGTGAGGATGCAGACACATCCTCTGATTGACGGTCCCCTCCCCCCCCCCACACACACACACACACTGCTTTGTCCTTCGTTGCACCCATTGTAATAGGGCGGGATGGACGGCCTTATCTTAAAGGGGCAGTGGAGGGGTTTGAGGAAAAACATTTGTTAGACACAGGTGCATCAGTATCAACCACCGGTCTGCCATTAAAAGAAAAGGGTTCCACAGAAACTACTAGTCTGATTAGTTTCAATGGATACCAGAGCAAAGCCAGATTGATTCCGCAAGCACGGGTAAAACTGGGCGGATTCACTATGGTTGTTCCACTGTGGAAAACAGACATCAAGGGGACACTTCTGGGGGCGGATGCAATCCGACAACAGGGGTGGCTTATTGATATGTCAAATCAGGTCATATGGAGTACTGGGGTACCTGATCAGAGCATCAAATGTGTCAATCAAGAGGGTTGGCAAGATGTTTTCAAGGTGTCAAGAGAGGATCTGGAGGGAGGCTGGTCTGAACAATTTGATCCAAACCTTCGCCCGTATCTGGAAAAATATCCAAAGTTATGGGCAAAGAGCTAAACAGACATTGGAAGGATGAATGTGGTGGTCAGGATTTCTGGTCTGGACCCCCCATCCATTCGGCAGTACCGCCTTCCCCCAGAATCTGAGGAACCAGTGAGTAAAATCATTCAGGAGTTCATAGAAAAGCAGATTATCAGGCCATGTAATTCGGTATCAAATAGCCCGATTTGGCCAATCTTGAAACGAGAAACAAATCAATGGAGACTATGCATGGATTTGAGGGCGGTAAACAAGGTAACTCCGCCTGTGACAACAATTGTGGCTTCAATGCCAGACATTTTAGCAAGAGTTTATGCAAAATGCTGTGTGTTCAGTTGCTTGGATATATGTCAGGGTTTTTTCAGCATACCAATGCATAAAGATTCCCAGTACAGGTTTGCATTCTCTTTCAGGGGTCAACAATACACCTTCATGGTTTTGCCTATGGGATTGCACAGCAGTCCCTCTCTTTTTCATCAGGCGCTGGCACATGTTTTAGAACCACTGAACCTGGGAGATGCATTGCTCTTTTATGTTGATGATCTTTTTGTCCAAAGTGTTACCGCAGATCAACATAAAGAGATACTGGACATGGTTTTTCAAGCTCTCCAGGATTCAGGCCTGAAATTGAATCCAGGGAAAGCCCAGATCCTGAAGGATGAGGTAACGTATCTGGGAGTTCAAATCTCTGGGACAGGCAGAAAACCGATACAAAAGAGGGTGGCAGCAGTTCTGGCACTCCCAAGACCCACAACTGTGACAAGACTCAGGAAATTCCTGGAATTGGTAAATTTCAGCAGAGAATTTATAGAGGGGTTTGCAGAAAAAGTGAAAAAGTGAAAACCTTATATGAACTTCTGAGAGCTCAGGAAGAAGCATCCAAAAGCCTCCCATGGACTATTTAGTGTCAGACAGCCTGGGAAGAGCTGAAACGAGCTTTGGCACAAGCACCAGCTCTGTGCATGGTGCACCGAGACTTGCCATTTGCCATACAGGTGTTTGCTTCAGAACAGGCCATCTCGGCTGTGCTGTTGCAAAAACATCCAGATGGGCCTAGAATCCTAGGTTATTTCTCCAGAGTCTTGTCACCTGTGGAAAAGGGGATGCCAGAATGTGTAAAACAAGTGGTAGCTCTACATTGGGCAATAATCGCTACAGAGCACATTGTAGGCTTTTCTCCAATTGAGGTGCAGACGCCACATACACCCCTGAGAATGATTCTGCAAGGGCAGGTCAGGGGGGTAGAAGCACAGAGGTTGACACAGTGGATTGACCCTCTTAGTGAGAAGAACATTACCATAGTGCACAGTGCAAAATATATACTTCCTCAACTGATGCAGTATGAGGGAACAGAACATGATTGTGTCCAGGAGGTGGAAAAGGAATTGACCAGTCCATACGGCCGTCTCCACGTTGAAGGAGCGGTAAAAAAATTTGTAGATGGGGCGAGGTATTGGCAAGAAGGTCAATACTGGACAGGTTTTGCAGTTTTTATCCCACAGACTGATCAAATATACCTTTTCCAGCTCCCACCAGGTTTTTCGGCACCGAGAGCCGAATTGGAAGCCGTCCAATGGGTAATCCAAAACACAGAGGTGAGAATTATCATTTACAGTGACAGTGCATATGTGGTACGTTCCCTGTGCGACTACCTTCCCATTTGGGCCTGTCACGGACGGTTGTGGGGCCGCCCGTGAAGAAAAAGCGATCGCACTCGATTCCCTGCATCGATTGCGCTTCAAATCGATACAATCTGGGTTGAGTGTGTAGGGGCAGCTGAAGTCCTTTTCTTAGCAGAGAGAGAGAGCACCATCCTAAAGGCTGGATGGCTCTTTTGATATGCTAATGAGCCTGGGCCCAGAGAGTCCCTGGCTTCAAGCTGTGCTGATGGCCCATCCATCAGGTATAAGGTGACAAGCACCATGGCAGAAGCAATCTAGTTGGGGGGAAGCCAGACCTGCTGGCTCCCTCCCAGTGGGGGAGGTGACACCTAGCTGGCTGCTCCAAACTTCAAAGAGCCTTTGCCTGGGAATAACCTGAGTCTCATAGCATATCCATAACTTCCCAGATCTGTCATATTTGTGGGGTTCCTGAGATGGCAGCTTCGCCAAACGTGGGGGAAGTGTAGCATGAGCCCCGGTGCTGGTTCTGAAGGAATTTCAGACCATCCTGAGGGAAAGACTGCCAGTTAGGCAGTTCGGAAGTGCCCTGCTGATACCACAAGGGTCCCACCCCTCATGTTTGGTATCAGGCTGCTGGGTACATCGAGGCAGACCTGAAAATATTAATAAATCTGCCCTGACCTGTACGGTTCTGTGAGATAGAGCCCATATATGGTTAAGGCATGATTTCTGGCCCCCAGGACAAGGGGAGGACTCATCTCATGTTCTAAGGGGGGGTGTGGGCCCGCCCTCACTCCCTCCTACTGAATCAGGGGCATAAGAATGGCAGAGGAGCCAAACTCAGTGTCCTCCACACTGAAACATCTTGAACTCATCAGGTGCCAGCTTGAGGATATGCTGGCATCCACCTGGTCTGAACTCTGAACTCAGATTGAAACCCAGAACTCTGATTTTCCCACAAAAAGGACATCTTTCCAGGAACTAAGTATTTTTCTCCCTTCTTTTATTTTTTTATACTGGCTATTACTGTCTTAATAATTGTGATTTTAATAATTGTCTGTATATATTAATTATTTATATTGCGTGAATAAACGACTTTCTCCAAGTCATTCACTGTCCGCTACCCTGCTTATAGGGATGGTCGGAATGCCAATTTCCGATTCCGCGGTAAATCCGCATTCCGCCATTGCCAAATTACCGATTCCGCCTTCCGCTACCAATTTCCGCATTCCAATGCGGAATTTCCGCCGGAAATCGCGGAAATTCTGCCCGACTTTAACATCGATTTTCTCAAAAACTATAAGGTCTTTTTGAAAACTTTTTTTTGCAACTTGTTCAAAAGATTCTGTTTAATAAACCCTGCAAATTTGGTGTTTCTAGGACTTACGGGGGCTTTGCTATTAACTGCTAAAGTCGGCGGATTTTTACTGTAATGTAAAATGCAGAAAATAGGCATATGCAGATTTTCTGCATTTTACATTACAGTAAAAATCCGCCGACTTTAGAGGTTAATAGAAAAGCCCCCTTAAGTCCTAGAAACACCAAATTTGCAGGGTTTATTAAACTGAATCTTGTGAACAAGATGCAAAAAAAAGTTTTCAAAAAGACCTTATAGTTTTTGAGAAAATCGATGTTAAAGTCGGGTGGAATTTCCGCGATTTCCGGCGGAAATTTCCGCGATTTCCGGCGGAAATCCGCCTACCGCACTAGAATTACCGATTTCCGCATTCCGATGCGGAAATGCAATTTCCGATCGGAATTTCCGAAATTGCATTTCCGCGGAATCCGAATGAGCATCCCTACCTGCTTATCAGCACACACAGAACTGATCCCGGGTCTCTGAAGATACGCTACTGTTTGTTTGTTGTTGGCTAGACAGAATAACGTGTGTTTAACCGTTTTATTCGCAGGATTAGTCAGTCAGATAGTGGGCTCCACGGTCCCATGATAACCGTGGTGGTGGCAGTTTACTCTGAACCAGTGGGTGAAGTTGTAATCACCCGTGTCTCACAGGCTCCCTTCTGAGTTGTCTGCGGCCAATTCTTAACGGTTCCTGCGCATTGACTGCGACCAGAGTTCGCACGATCTGTGCGCTGGCACCGTTTAGAAGGCTAAGTGCGGTCAGCCACTAGGGCTCCTGTGACAGGGCCAAAAGAGGAATGGTGGATGCGACAGGCAAACCCATTCAGCATTCAGAGATCCTCATGCAACTCTTTCAGGCTGGCATGCGGAGCCCTGAACGGGTGTCTTTAGTTACAGTGAAAGCACACCTTCCTCCAGGGAATGATGACATTCTCTTGGCAAATGCAAAGGTAGACACAGTGGCAAAAAAGGCAGCAGTGGAGGGAGATTTTCTCTATTCAGAGGAAATGCCTTCAAACAGCAAACTTTCCAAGATGAAGCAGCAGGTTCTGGAACCGGCACCCTGTTTCCTCCAAGAACAAAGGAAAGATCAAAACTTTGCTCAGATTTTAGAACAGACCAAACTTCCGGCAGAGCTGGTTGTGATCAATGGTGTTCTATGTAAACAGAGGCCAGAAGGGAAAGTGCCATATATGCCACACCATTTAGAGAAGGAATTGGTGAGATTCAACCACGATCTTCTAGGACAGCTGTGCCCAACCTACGGCCCACGGGCCATTTGTGGCCCACGAGGCCAATTTATATGGCCCGCGCGATGGTGTCCTGCAGAGGGAGAGGATCAGGTGGTATTGTTACAGACGGATGCTGCCCGCGGAGGGAGAGGATCGGGTGGTATTGTTACAGACGGAGGCTGCCCGCGGAGGGAGAGGATCGGGTGGTATTGTTACAGATACAGACCGTTATACTAGTATCGGCACTCTGCAAGTAAGTAGTCCCGCGCATACACCCGCGTGTGCTGCGTATTCAGCCCCGGGTAGCGCTAGGATAGTTAGAAAGCCTCTTTCATTGGTTACTGCAGGAACCTTCCTCCAATAGTAATCAGCCTGATTCCTATTGGAGGAAGGTTCCTGCAGTAACCAATGAGCAAGGCTTTCTAACTATCCCAGCGCTACCCGGGGCTGAATACGCAGCACACGCGGGTGTATGCGCGGGACTACTTACTTGCAGAGTGCCGATACTAGTATAACGGTCTGTATCTGTAACAATACCACCCGATCCTCTCCCTCCGCGGGCAGCCTCCGTCCTCAGCCTATAATTACTATGATTACTATTACCACCCTATCCTCTCCTCCTCCGCAGGACACCGCGGGCAGCCCCCTCAGGCCCACACAGAGCCGACAGCCCCCTCAGGCCCACACAGAGCTGACAGCCCCCTCAGGCCTACACAGAGCTGACAGCCCCCTCAGGCCCACACAGAGCCAACAGCCCCCTCAGGCCCACACAGAGCCGACAGCCCCCTCAGGCCCACACAGAGCCGTCAGCCCCACACAGAGCCGACAGCCCCCTCAGCCCCACACAGAGCCGACAGCCCCCTCAGCCCCACACAGAGCCGACAGCCCCCTCAGGCCCACACAGAGCCGTCAGGCCCACACAGAGCCGACAGCCCCCTCAGCCCCACACAGAGCCGACAGCCCCCTCAGGCCCACACAGAGCCGACAGCCCCCTCAGGCCCACACAGAGCTGACAGCCTCCTCAGCCAGCACACTACAGGCTGGACTCTGATACCAGTTCATGTTGAACTGCCCCGACTTGTTCGTACCGGTATTCCTCAAAATTGTTAACTGTTCCTTACAATCAGGGATATTTCCTGCTTTACTGAAGGAAGCAATCATCAGGCCTCTCCTCAAAAAACCCTCCCTGGACCCAGATGCAATGACCAGCTACAGACCTGTCTCTAACCTCCCCTTTCTGGGCAAGCTAATTGAAAAAGCTGTATACCTCCAGCTAGAAGCCAGAATCCTACAAAATAACAGTTATGACCCATTCCAGTCTGGCTTCAGGAAACACCACAGCACTGAAACTGCCCTCATCCAAATATGCAACCACCTGCTCATGGCAAGAGACAGAGGAGAGTGCTCGATCCTCATACTGCTAGACCTTTCTGCAGCCTTTGACACAGTTGACCATGACATCTTGATAAACAGGCTACAGGAATACTGCGGCATTGATGGCATAGTACTTCAGTGGTTCCAATCCTTCTTGAGTGGCAGAACCCACAAAGTGTCTATGGGGCCCTTCCTGTCCACCCCTGTAACACTTAAGTATGGGGTGCCCCAGGGCTCAATCCTCTCTCCTCTGCTTTTCACAATTTACATGCTACCGTTGGGAAAACTAATCCAAAAACATGGCCTGACATACCACTGCTATGCAGACGACACCCAACTATATCTTTCCTTCAAGCCTGGTGTGATAGTCCAAACTCTAACTATAAACGCCTGCTTACGTGAACTACAGCAATGGATGAATGACAACTGGCTGAAACTAAATGCAGACAAAACTGAAGTCCTTCTGATTGGAGGGCAGAGCATGATAACAAAACAACTTAACTTGCAGTCTTCACCACTGGGAATAGGAGGCACGGATCTACGCAGCTCTTATCATGTGCGTAGCCTGGGAGTTCTAATTGATGGGGATTTAAACTTCAGAACTCAAATCTCTGCTGTGGTGAAATCATCCTATTTTCACCTGAAGAACATTGCAAAAATCAAGCACCACATACCCCCAGAAGATCTGCCAACCTTAGTCCACGCCTTCATCACATCCCGACTGGACTACTGCAATGCTCTCTACACTGGCCTTCCAAAAAAGGTCTTGTACCGCCTACAGCTGATACAGAATACTGCTGCCAGACTGCTAACCAACCAACCCCGTCACTGCCACATAACGCCAGTCCTGCATTCCCTTCACTGGCTACCTATAGAATGGAGGGTCCTATTCAAGATCGGCCTACTGACATTTAAATCCCTGAATAATCTAGGCCCTGGATACATGAAAGATATGCTACAGCTGCATAGCAATCCCCGCATTCTCAGATCCACAGGTTCTAATAATCTAGTCATACCCAGAGTCCACTTGGAAACTTTTGGTCCCAGAGCCTTCTGTCATGCTGCCCCTACGTTTTGGAACTCCTTACCTCAACAGATCAGGACAGCCCCATCCCTGGACGTGTTTAAATCCAGACTGAAAACCCACCTGTTCAGTCTGGCATTTGCAGAAATATAACTTTTGTTGTGTGAATACTTCATCCTACTAATTACTGAATCTGAGAGAGCCTAAGCGATTTGAGTCCTACGGGAGAAAAGCGCTATAGAAATGTTATTGTATTGTATTGTATTATTGTATTGCTGCATTAATATCTGCCCTGTGCATACACCCAGGTACCGTACTGGACTCTGATACCGTTGCTGCATTAATATCTGCCCTGTGCATACACCCAGGTACCGTACTGGACTCTGATACCGTTGCTGCATCAATCTGCCCTGTGCATACACCCAGGTACCGTACTGGACTCTGATACCGTTGCTGCATTAATATCTGCCCTGTGCATACACCAGGTACCGTACTGGACTCTGATACCATTGCTGCATTAATATCTGCCCTGTGCATACACCCAGGTACCGTACTGGACTCTGATACCGTTGCTGCATCAATCTGCCCTGTGCATACACCCAGGTACCGTACTGGACTCTGATACCATTGCTGCATTAATATCTGCCCTGTGCATACACCCAGGTACCGTACTGGACTCTGATACCATTGCTGCATTAATCTGCCTCTGCACATACACGGGCACACTACAGGCCCTGTAAGTGGCACAATGTTGGTTCGTAAAAAGCTGAAGGTGCACTCGGAGTGTAGAAATTTTCAAGAGAAGTGGACAAACTTGTATTTTTTCGTACAACATGAAGATAAACCATTGTGTCTCATCTGTAAGTATACAGCATCAGTGTTTAAGGAGTACAATGTCAAACGACACTATGAAACAAAACATAAGGCTAAGTATGATGAATATGTTGGTTTGCACAGAGAACAGAAAATTGCCAAATTGCGTGAAGAACTTGATGGAATACCAAAAATGTTCAATCAAAAAAGAAAAGAGAATGAAGCAGCAGTCAGAGCAATTTTCGAGTGGCTCATATATTGAGTAGGGAAGCCAAACCATTTTCTGAAGGTGAATGTGTAAAACGGTGCATCTTGGCTGTAGTGGAAGAACTGTGCCCGGAAAAAAAGAGTGAAATTGAAGCTGTTAGCTTGTCGCGTATGACTATCAGGAGACGGGTGGAAGATTTGGGAAGTGATCTTCAGCTACAGTTAAAGAAAAAGGCAAGTCAGTTTGTAATGTTTTCAATTGCAGCTGATGAATCTACAGCCTTCTTCCTTGCTGTTTTTGAATGAGCGCCTGGAGATGGCAGCCTCGGCAGCTTGCTCTGTCTTTCTATGTTTGTTTTATGTATTTTTGTTTTTCAACATTGCCTTGTGCAACACAACCCGGATAACCTTCACCAGTGAACAACTACTGAGCATTCAGAACTGGGCTAAATATAATCTACCCCTGGATATTTCATCTACTCTTGATCTTTTGGGGATCCTAACCAGTGGAGCTACTGTGCTGAATAAGGCAGTGAGGCTTAGAAGAAGAGGCAAGCGCTCCGGGATCCAGACTCGCTTTCGACGCAGAGGACTGCGCTCTCCACTACCTGGAATCATACTCTCTAATGTCAGGTCCATATGCAACAAACTAGATGAGCTTCAACTACTGATCAGAACAAAGACGGACTTTCATCTCTCTGCGGCTATTTGCTTCACAGAAACTTGGCTATCTGAGCTTATTCCAGACTACGCTCTGCCGATTAATGGATTTACACTCTACAGATCTGACCGGGACCCCCTTACTTCTGGCAAAACCAAAGGTGGAGGACTCTGTTTCTATATTAATGATAGGTGGTGCACGGATGTTACAGTTATTAAGAGGACATGCTCGGCTGGGCTGGAAACACTCTTCATAAACTGCAGACCCTACTATTCACCCCGTGAGATCTCTTCATTTATTTTGGTTGCTGTGTACATCCCTCCACAAACATGTATGCAGCCTGCGCTCCAAAATCTCGCAGATCAAATCACAGAGGTGGAAAGGGAGTACCCAGATTCTTTTTTTTATCATACTAGGGGATTTCAACAGTGCTAACCTTTCCAAAGAACTCCCCAAATACAGGCAACACATCACAAGCGCACCTAGAGAAGGTAAGACACTTGATCACTGTTACACTACGACTAAGGACTCGTATCACTCTGTCAGCAGGGCAGCTTTGGGGAACTCTGATCATGCTGTTATACAGCTTATCCCAACATACATCCAAAGTCTAAAAACTGCCAAACCTGTAGTGACCACAGTTAAGAAATGGACTAGTGAAGCTGTAGAAAAACTGCAGAGCTGCTTTGATTTAACTGACTGGAATTTATTTAAAGAGTCTTCCAGTGACCTAAATGAATACACTGACGCTGTGACATCATATATTACCTTTTGCGAAGAGTCCTGTATCCCCACAAAAAAGTGCACCAGGTACAATAACAATAAACCCTGGTTTACATCACATCTTAGGAAGCTGCGCCTCGATAAAGAAAAGACATGTCGTACAGGCGATAAAGTCCTCTACAAAGCTGCGAAATACAAACTGCAGAGAGCCATTACTAACGCAAAAAAAGATTATTCTAAAAAACTTGAGGAAAAAATTTCCAACGCCGACTCATTCACAATATGGAAATCTCTACTTGAAATTGCACACTACAGGAAGAATAAATCTCCCCCCTCACTACATAACCTACAGCTTGCAAATGAGCTGAATACATTTTATTGCAGGTTTGACACTACCAACAAAAGCCAAACACAACAAGTCAATTTCCATCTCTGCAACAGGCAAACTGAACACTCTTCCTGCCAGTCAACGTCTCCACCCCCTGCGGTGCCTCAGTATGTACACAACACAGCAGACCAGACGCAATCTATTGACCTGTCCCCAGATGTGCATGCTCTAACAATATGCCAATCAGATGTAAATAGACTCTTTAAAAGACAAAACACCAGGAAAGCAATGGGGCCAGACGCTATCTCTGTGAAATGCTTGAATCTCTGTGCCGACCAATTAGCTCCTGTATTCACAGACATATTCAAAGCATCTCTAGAACTCTCAATTGTTCCCACCTGCTTTAAAAGCTCAACTATTGTACCAATTCCAAAAGAAACAAAACCTACATGCTTAAATGATTACAGGCCTGTTGCCCTGACATCATTAGTCATGAAAGCATTCGAAAAACTGTTAATGGCTTATCTGAAATCTATCACAAATCCCCTGCTGGACTCTCTGCACTTTGCCTACAGGCCTAATAGATCCGCAGAAGATGCCGTGAACATGTGCATGCATTATGTACTACAGCATCTAGACACCCCAGGAACCTACACCAGGATTTTATTTATAGATTACAGCTCTGCATTTAATACCATAATGCCATCTCTGCTACACAGCAAGCTCTCCCAGATACACATACCTGAATCCATCTGCAAATGGATAACCGACTTCTTAACCGACAGAAGACAGCGTGTTAGACTTGGTAAACACACATCAAGCTCTCTGACAGTCAGTACTGGTGCACCCCAGGGCTGTGTGCTTTCCCCACTGCTGTACTCACTTTACACCAATGACTGCATCTCCACAGATCCATCTGTTAAGGTTCTGAAGTTTGCAGATGACACAACAGTAGTTGGTCTCGTACAAAACGGGGATGAGTCTGCATACAGGCATGTGGTGGGACAGCTTTCCTCCTGGTGCAGCAGCAACAACTTGGAACTAAATGCTCTTAAAACTATGGAGATGATAATATACTTTAGGAGATCTCCCCCCCAGCACCTCCCCTTAACCATAAACGGATCCACAATAACCCAGGTAGAGTCATTCAAGTTTCTTGGGTCCATGATCTCAAACGACTTAAAATGGGACAACAACACTGCCACTATTGTCAAGAAAGCGCAACAGAGAATGTACCATCTACGGCAGCTGAAAAAGTTTGGCCTACCTCAAAATCTAATGGTGCAGTTCTACACTGCAATCATCGAATCCACCATAACATCATCTATGACTGTATGGTTCGGCTCCTGCTCAGCATTAGAAAAGGGGAGGCTGCAGCGCATCATCTGATCAGCGGAAAGAATAATTGGCTGTAGCTTACCTTCCCTGCAGGATCTTTACGCTAGCAGGTGCAAAAAGAGAGCAACCAAAATGGCCTCTGACCCCTCTCACCCAGCTCACTCCATCTTCCAGCGCATGCCTTCAGAAGTAAGATTCCGGTCAATCGCTACCAAAACCTCCAGACACAGGAACAGCTTTTTTCCTCAAGCGGTAGCCATACTTAATGCTGAACCACGTTAGAGCTGCTAGGACTTGATAGTAATCAGCACAGAACTGTAAATGAACAATTCTCACATTGCTTACTGCCACTATACTTATAATGTCCTTAACTTGTAATATTCACACTGTCTGTCCTTGTATTGTTTTTGTTTGTGTTTGTTAAGCAACTGCCAAGACAAATTCCTTGTAGGTGCAAACTTACTTGGCGAAAATAAATTGATTCTGATTCTGATTCTGATGTGAGTGACACTGCTCAATTGTTAGTATTTATTTGTGGTGTTACCCCTATGTTTGAAATTACTGAGGAACTGGCAGCAATGAAGAGCATGCATGGAACAACTACTGGTGAAGACTTGTTCAGAGAAGTGTCAGAAGTGATCAATGACCTTGCGCTGTCAGAATGTCATATTAATGCAGAGAACTGATCATCCCTCTTGCCCAAATCGTATACAAATGTTAAATGGTTTGCAGATAAATTGAGTGAATTTCAAGATCCGTGAGTACGGGCAAAATCAAAATTAGATTGTGTACTTTTCAATGTTATTATTGGAAGTGAGCTGTTTATTTCTACAAGGTTAAAAGTGAGATAGTATTGAAGAAATGTTCACGTTATGTAGTATTGTTGTGTTAGTAAATTTAACCGTCTAAGGTCAAGATATACACTGCTTAAGCTAAGCCTATTTTATACGCAAAATGTTAATCACATAGTGTTCACACATATCTAATAAGCTGATCAATAATATACACTTTATTTCAGATTGTATAAAAACAGTTAGGCCATAAGCCTTGTGTCGGCCATTACCACTTATAACCACAGGGGGAATCTCTTGTGCCTGCTACTACCACTTATAACCATAAGGGGCATCTAGATATCCCTATCTAAAAATAAAGAATGAGGTAATGCTATAAAAAGAACATGACTTCATGTAAAATCCCCTACCCTGACGCCATATTGGAAAAATCACAATAAAAAGGCCTGGCAGGCTAGCACATTTGAGCATCAAGCCTGAAACTCTACTGAGACGATTTGAGGCCTAGCAAGAGACTGCCTTCCATTGTGATTCTGAAACCCAAGAGAGGTAATATGCAATAATTCTTGGTGAATTCTTTGACAATTAGTTTCTGCAAAAGTTAAAGACTTGTCTTTTTAAACTTCAGCAGTTTTTTGAGTTTTAGATAACTTTTTTTTCTATGCTATAAGTTTTACTATTCAAACGCAATTGCAAGCTTAGAAGCAATTAACAAGCTTGAAGGATTAAGATATATCTACTTAAGTTCTTTATATAAGAATAGAACTTCATATATCATCTTTAAAGCTATATTGTGTGTAACATACACTGTTCAATTTCGAGACAACAATTATCGATGAAGGATAAAAGCTACAGCAGAATATTTGCTATATTGGAATGGACTGGTTTAACTAAAGGAACTTTGAAAATGTATTTTTGGATGAAAATGTATTTTTTTAATGATTGACAACAACTGGAGAGATGTATATTCCTGTATATAAATGCTTTATCAATTTTTCTTAACAAGATAATTTTATAAAATTCAACAGCTGAGTGTTGCGTATTTCTTTCAGAGGTAAAACTGTTAACCTATAAATATTCTGTTTATAGTGAGCACGCACCCACTTCTGTCTAATTTTGGTTTTGACGCTTTAAAGGCTGGTCCTTTACGGAGTTGGTAATTATTTTAAGCAGATATCGATCAGATATTTGACAGATGGCACCCCAGATGTGTTAACAGTTACCCTGGAATTACATATTCACTTGATGGAAGCATAGATCATTGTGAATTTTACCCGGGAAATAAGCTAGCAAACTTTTTTTTTTATATATATGGTCAGAAAGGTAAACTGCAACCATAATTTGAAGCAAAGAAGGAAGAATTCTTATGCTTTTTAATCTCAAGAGAGGAGATTTTTTTTACAAGCACACTCATGCTATGGTCTATAGAAGACTTTAATAAATAACGGTGAAAGTTATTTTTATCTGAGAAGAAAAGAGCTATCTACACATCCCTATATATCTCTGACGAGAGATTCAAGCAGGATGAATCTAGAAGTTTTCTTTCAAATACCGTTGAGATCTCACAAATACAAAGGAAATATTGGAGAGATATACGGACAATGTTTATAGTTCACAGTTGAACATAGCGACACTGAAAGGAAGATAGTGCGCAATAGATGATTCTAGCAAAGTGACATGCCGTATCCCTCAATAAGAAGAGGAGAAACAGTTTTGCTTGGTTTTCTTTTATGAGATATTTTTATGAGAAGTACAGTACTTTATAACAGACTTCATAACTGAATTGTTATTCCTTCTTCTCTGTGTCTGTTACTGGGTAAAAGGCTACGTTATCAGAACTCTCCTCCAGGAAAAGACAAAACAAAATCTCTCACTAATTCACAGCTCGCAGGAGAGACAAGATATTTTTTCAGCTGAAAGTTGGAAAAAAAAAAAAAAAGGAGGCTGATCATTGAAACTACGCAATCAACATGACATTTTATCAAGCTAATAGGCTGTATTTATGCCATCGTCATAATAAGAAGTTAAATTTCAACGCCAGATGAAAATGCTCCGTGTTGAGACATCTACCAGAAAAAAAAAAAAAAACAGCTACGAAGAGCTCAGCAAAGGCTGTCAGCGAAGCTGCAGGGGCTGATAAACAAAAAGTCTCATACACAGTTTGCTCCCCCGCCTTTATAGTAAAACACGGCAAACGAACATGATTTTTTTTTCTTTCTTTGTTTTTTTCACAAGTTTTATAAATACAAAATAAGGAACAGTTTATGCCATAGAAAGATAGAAAGATAGTACAAAGTGCAATCATGAAGATTGAGGTTTTTTATTTTATTTTATTTATTTTTCATTATTTATTTATTTTTATTAAAAAAAGGCCAAAGTTTTGTGCAAGCAATCACGAAGACTCAGATATAGGGCTGAGATAGTTAGGTATCACACACATATATTAAAGTAAAACAAAAAGGAGATTTTAATTTGTATGTAGTTTCTACCCTCAAAGGGGGGAATTCTATATATTTTGAGGCTAGAATTGTACAGAGACGCATTAAGGCATCCTACACGTCAGTAAAGAGACTGTCATTTTTGAAGAATGGAAAAGGTTGCTACCAGGATTTAGAAGTCTCACAACATAATTTATTTTATCTGGCCCACCAAGACTTCAAACAAGCATCCCATGTAAGCCTGAAGAAACTTGCTAAGACAAGCGAAGACAGCTACATGCAAGAAGACTGAGCAAGATGTCAACAAGAAGAAAGCCACGGAATGAGGCTAAGCTAGAAGATCTGATCTGAAACAGCTGAACATCAATACAATTGGGTGGAGTGTCCAAAAGAAGTGTGTGAGGACTGAGGACTTTCTACTTTTTAAAAAAAAAAAACTCTGACCAATGGTTTGAAACACTGGCTGACAACAGATCAAGATAGCACTAAGACGAGTAGGCCACTTGGGAGACAAGAACCGAACATAGAAAGAAGAGGAAGGGCATTAAGATAAAGTAAATTATCAGGTGAGTGAACAAACTGAAAATATTAGAAGATGAAGATGGTGATTGACTTTACAGATAAAAGCAGTCAAATTAGAAGATGATGAGAAGATTTGAGATGGAGATTTGAAGATATAGAGATGGTGACACTACATTAAGATCTTGAAGAAGATTATCCTGTGATGAAAGACGATAGCCTACATAATATCTTGAAAAGATGACTGAAACATAGATGAATGTTTTTATTTTTGATTCCATACATAAAGAAGTCTATGAAGACAGGGAACTTTCTACCTGTGCGGTGATACAAGGACATGCTCTAGCTAAAGAAGCAGATACCAAGAGACAGAAGAGAGATTACTACAGTTGAAACAGGAAGATGACTGTTAGTATACAGACATACAGCAATCAAGTTAGTTCTGCAGACATCTGCACTACAACATATGCTCAGTGTGAAATGCAGCAAAGGCCTTGTGTGAAAGGTGAAGCCTAAATGGACAATGATCTCTTAAAGATACACAAAGAAGAAAAAGGGAAGTACACTGGAGCACTGGAAGAATCGTGTTCAGATAATCTACTGATAAAGAGTGTAATGAAAATGAAAGGACATTATTTTTTTTCTCTTACCTAACAAGCAACAAGATAGAAGTCAAGCTAAGACAAGCCATGACATATGAACACACATATGAAGACATAAGTGATATGCTATTTTTGAGGCACTATTTGAAACATGTAATTTTTTCTGCAGAAGGAAAAGAAAATACTACTTTGATTTTTTCAGATGAACTACGATAAAGCTTAAAGAGACATCAGCAAGGAAAGATTGAACTTCCTGCTATAACTTGAATACTTGACCAAACAAGTAAAAATACAACTTGCACCTAGTAACATCAAAATAACGTATTTTTGTTTCAGAGTCACATGTGAGAAGGTAGTTATTTTATGCTGAAGGTCACCAAGAATATTGCATATTATATATGTTTTGCCTCTCTTTACTTTTTTATATTTTTAAGGTGCTGAAACTGACATCCTACTTTACAATCCATAAAGATGCCACTAATATGGTGTTTGTTGTGTCTGCCGCTACTACTGCATACTGAAGCAGAACGGCATAAACTACAAGGAAAACTTCAAAATAAATTGATCCTGATGCATCAACAATATGCCCAGCGCTTGAACAAGAGCGACTGTTGGATCTGTTCACATACTCCACTATCCGCAAAAATCATGCCTTACCTAGCAATTCCAGTACCACTAGAAGAATTGGTAAATAATACACATGCAAGTTATGGGACATTTTCTACAGAAAATTTCAATTACTCCATACATGGACTACAACTGACAACCTGGATGATTGCGCCCTGGTGGACAATTGAAAGAGAAAATCCTGTTCAATTAAACAAAGGACAGTCATACATATGCTTGAACCCTAAAAATTGCAAAAATATTTCTACTGATTCCCTACATCATTTGGGATATACTCCAAAAGGAACAATCATAAATCTACACTGTAACTGGGAAAAAGGACTAACTTATAAGTTGACTGAAAAAGGAAAACAATATGAAAATCTCTTTGCAAATAAAACTTGGAGAGAACCACTGTTTACTTATGCATTTCAAGGAAGCATCTTGGGACAAATCAAACTGCCATATAACTGGTTTTGGGCTTGTGGAAATACAGCGTACAAGTTATTACCTATAGGTGGAAAAGGAAGGTGTACAATCATTAAAATAGCACCCGCCACTTGGTTTGTTGAAAAAGACTAGATAAGCATTGAGCAAATTTCCAATCATCATATGTACAAGAGAAGTGCTGATGGAACTAAGAAAGGAAGACTCCTTCAAGTACCATGGTATGCAAAAGTTGGTGTGTTTACTGGACTGATTGGAACAGGTGGACTAACTTTAATAAACTCGCAAAATATAGAATTGCTTGCTGGACTATTTGATAATGTTACAGATGAAATATTTCAGACTATTGGAATAGTGAACGAAGAGTTGAAATGGCATACTAAAATGTTGGCTCAGCATACTCTAGTGTTAGACTTTTTAACTGCAGCACAAGGAGGAATATGTGCAATTGTAGGAGCTGCTTGTTGCAATTTCATACATCAAAACTACAGTGAAATAATAGAAGGCCACTTGAAACATATGGAAGAAGTGAAAGCCACCTTCAGAAAGAGAAATTCAGAAATAGTATCATTGGAGCTTCTCAACCCAGTTAATTGGTTTTCCGGATGGATTGGAAACATGCTAAATACAATCCTTTACATTATCATCGTTGGAATCGCCATATATATAGGCATTTGTTTGTTTTTCTGCTGCATCAATCAGATGACCACTACCTCGAATACCCCAGAATAAGAATGGAGAAGAGTGCCTTTAAGTCAAGAATAAGCTGAATATTATGAGAGACATTCAGACAAATGTTCTAGCAGACATATCAGAAAGAGATAGCCCTGCTAGCTAGTTGAAGAAATTGTTCATGAAAAGTGACTCTGTTCTTATCAAACTAATTGATACCAAACTATCCCATTATTTTCATCATTGGAGAAAACACATCCAAACAACATACCAAAATTCACATACAAAGATGCTCACAGACTACAGCAAAACTTTCAAAAGACTTTCAAATATGTGATAAAGATACTGACCAATTCAGGAGAAAGATTTACTCCATAATGCTGGAAAGATGAAACATGAAGTGGAGAACCACCTTCAACAATGTGAAGTTAATAAATGTGGTTCATGGAGAACACATTTGAAAACAGCTTACTACAACTGGATACATTGCAAATTGCATTTCCAAGAACTTTTCAATGTCTAAGCTCTCAATATGATATCTACATCAAATGTAAGATAACATCACAACATGGGATTCTGCTGCTAAGGAACTACACATACTTTGTTCTGCTACATACCATTTGTGAAAGAAACTTTGTGGTATAAGAAAGGTGTAATTAACTGTATTAATGCATAATACTAACCAACTAACTAATTAACCTCTTGTAAGCTAACAATAAAATGTTGAACGCATTGTGCTCTAAAAGCATTCAGGAGTCACATCACATCAATGGTATAATTCCTGTTTATACATTTTGAACTTAAGTTTCACCACGTCTTAAAATGGGAAACAACTACACTTTAAAGACACCTGATAATAAGCTGCATCTGATATTTAATGAACATGATGTTCCACCAATCACTTATAATGTTACAAAGATACCTGTCTGCACAGAAGAGGTTTGGCTATCTCGACCGATCAATCCTCTATCATCGGATGATGAAGGTTCCAATACACCTGGATTAGTGAATGGATATCATGATCCATCAACACCTTCCACTGACGGTGATCTTACTCCGACAGTACAAGGAGACTATCCAAGTCAGTCACAGCAACCTCTGTGATATCAAGATAATCATCATGCTCCAAAAGAAGCAATCTAGGAGCCACATGAAAAGTATAATTGCCGCCAACGCTTTGCTACTATGAAAGTTTTGCACCTGACCTTAAATGGCAACATGCTGACTGTGAACTTTTCTTACACATGTACACAAGCCACCACTGTGATGAAAATTTCAAATTCAAGGATGTCATGGAAAAGACTATAGACTATCTGTTCCAGTAAAATGTGTCTAATGGAGAAGATATTAATCAAGGACTGAGACTTTGACTATGCCACAAAAAAGTGCCACTTAAAGAGCAAAGATTTGCCTGAGAAGAATTTGCACCACTGTGGAATTAGACTTTTATACTAAGAGTTAACTACTACCAAAACAAGCAAGATTCTATCATCTCTCTGCATCCGGGGGTGTCAGAATGTCATATTAATGCAGAGAACTGATCATCCCTCTTGCCCAAATCGTATACAAATGTTAAATGGTTTGCAGATAAATTGAGTGAATTTCAAGATCCGTGAGTACGGGCAAAATCAAAATTAGATTGTGTACTTTTCAATGTTATTATTGGAAGTGAGCTGTTTATTTCTACAAGGTTAAAAGTGAGATAGTATTGAAGAAATGTTCACGTTATGTAGTATTGTTGTGTTAGTAAATTTAACCGTCTAAGGTCAAGATATACACTGCTTAAGCTAAGCCTATTTTATACGCAAAATGTTAATCACATAGTGTTCACACATATCTAATAAGCTGATCAATAATATACACTTTATTTCAGATTGTATAAAAACAGTTAGGCCATAAGCCTTGTGTCGGCCATTACCACTTATAACCACAGGGGGAATCTCTTGTGCCTGCTACTACCACTTATAACCATAAGGGGCATCTAGATATCCCTATCTAAAAATAAAGAGTGAGGTAATGCTATAAAAAGAACATGACTTCATGTTAAATCCCCTACCCTGACGCCATATTGGAAAAATCACAATAAAAAGGCCTGGCAGGCTAGCACATTTGAGCATCAAGCCTGAAACTCTACTGAGACGATTTGAGGCCTAGCAAGAGACTGCCTTCCATTGTGATTCTGAAACCCAAGAGAGGTAATATGCAATAATTCTTGGTGAATTCTTTGACAATTAGTCTATGCAAAAGTTAAAGACTTGTCTTTTTAAACTTCAGTAGTTTTTTGAGTTTTAGATAACTTTTTTTTCTATGCTATAAGTTTTACTATTCAAACGCAATTGCAAGCTTAGAAGCAATTAACAAGCTTGAAGGATTAAGATATATCTACTTAAGTTATTTATATAAGAATAGAACTTCATATATCATCTTTTAAGGATAAAGCTATATTGTGTGTAACATACACTGTTCAATCTCGAGACAACAATTATCGATGAAGGATAAAAGCTACAGCAGAATATTTGCTATATTGGAATAGACTGGTTTAACTAAAGGAACTTTGAAAATGTATTTTTGGATGAAAATGTATTTTTTTAATGATTGACAACAACTGGAGAGATGTATATTCCTGTATATAAATGCTTTATCAATTTTTCTTAACAAGATAATTTTATAAAATTCAACAGCTGAGTGTTGCGTATTTCTTTCAGAGGTAAAACTGTTAACCTATAAATATTCTGTTTATAGTGAGCACGCACCCACTTCTGTCTAATTTTGGTTATGACGCTTTGAAGGCTGGTCCTTTACTGAGTTGGTAATCATTTTAAGCAGATATCGATCAGATATTTGACAGCGCTAGACTGAAGTAAATTAGTAGGAGTGACTACGGATGGTGCAAAAAGCATGGTTGGACGGCACAATGGGTTGGTTGCAAGAGTAAGTCAAAAGGTGATTGAATCAAATGGATCTCGACCATTGGGGCTCCATTGCATTATACATCAGCAAAATCTCTGTGGGAAGCAGTTGAATTTGGAACATGTGATGAAAGTAGTTGTTCACTCTGTTACCTTCATAAGATCCCATGCACTGAATCACAGAACTTTCAGAAAATTACTAGATGAAATGGAATCAGAACACGAAGATGTCATTTATCATAGTGAAGTCCGCTGGTTGAGCAGGGGAAGGGTATTGAAACGCTTTTTTGAATTGCGACACGAGATCAATATCTTTATGACTGGAAAATCAAAGCAACTTCCTGAGCTTGGCGATCCCCCGTGGCTATGGGATTTGGCAATTCTCTGCGATTTGACGGAATATTTGAATGAGCTCAATGTCAAGCTGCAAGGCAAAAACAAACTTATCTGTCATGTGTATGCAGACATAAGTGCATTTAAAACTAAATTGCAACTGTTCATAGAACAAGCAGAACAAGAAATATTGGTGCACTTTCCAACCTGTGCTGCCTTGCGACAAGAACAGAGTAGTCCTTTCCCAAGGAGAAAAATGATTCAACTTTTGAAGCTGCTGAATGAAAGTTTTGAAGAAAGGTTTTAAGATTTTCACAGCCTCAAGAATGAAATCCGTTTGTTTGAAAACCCATTTTCAGTTGAGGTTTCCACTGCACCAAGTGATTTACAACTGGAACTGATTGAGTTACAATGCCAGACATCGCTGCAGGACAACTTTAGAGAAAAGTTGCTACCTGAATTTTATGCGGAACTCCCACTGCAGGACTTTCCAAATTTGCGGAAACACGGCCTGAAAATGGTCACAACTTTTGCCAGTACTTATGTCTGTGAGCAAACTTTCTCAGTGATGAAAAGGGCAAAAACTGGCTCACGTTCTCGCATCACAGATGATCATCTTCATTCTGTATTAAGAATAAATGTTACAAATTTGGAGCCAAATATCCAGAAATTGGTTTCTGAAAAACAGCCGCAAACTTCTCATTAAGAAAATGTGCATCAAATGGTGAGTACAACAATTCTTATATTGTCGTTTTCTTTCCATTTCCAACACCATGTTAACTGTTACTAGAAAAACGTTAAAAGTTTTACATCGAAATTTTGTATGCATGTGTTCCGGCCCTCGAGATTTTTCTTGATTTGATGTTCGGCCCTCGGGCCAAAAAAGGTTGAGCACCACTGTTCTAGGACACATAGGGATCGCACGGCTAGTAGAAGTGATGAAAAACAAATACTACAGCCCTACCCTTAAACAGACATGTGAAGAGTGTGTACAAGGATGTCTCATATGTGCTCAGATCAATCCCAAGCCAAAAGGGGAAAAACCTGCTTTTAGAGGGTTCCTGTGGCAGGAGGTCCCTGGGAGACTCTACAGATTGATTTCATAGGCCCACTCCCTGTAGCCAGAGGGGATTGCGATTTGCATTGGTAATCGTCAACATTTTCACAAAATACGTGGAGGTCATACCTCTCAAATCTGCCACAGCCCTGTGTACAGCTAAAGCCTTATGGGAACATGTTTTCAGTTGGTGGGGGTTACCCAAGTGCATTGAGTCAGATCAAGGCCCAAGTTTTGTTGGTCAGGTGATGAAAACACTTTGTGCCCTTTTAGGGATAGACCAAAAGTTCCACATACCGTACAGACCCCAGTCCTCTGGGATAGTGGAACGTATGAACCGTACTCTTAAAGAGAATCTGTATTGTTAAAATCACACAAAAGTAAACATACCAGTGCGTTAGGGGACATCTCCAATTACCCTCTGTCACAATTTCACCGATCCCCGCCGCATTAAAAGTGGTTAAAAACAGTTTTAAAAAGTTTGTTTATAAACAAACAAAATGGCCACCAAAACAGGAAGTAGGTTGATGTACAGTATGTCCACACATAGAAAATACATCCATACACAAGCAGGCTGTATACAGCCTTCCTTTTGAATCTCAAGAGATCATTTGTGTGTTTCTTTCCCCCTGCATCTCTCATGCACTGAAGTTTCAGGCTGCTCTTTTCTTCCTGCAAACAGCTTTGCCTTTGTCTGTAATTCCTCACTATGTGAAAGCCCAGCCAGCTCAGAGGACGATTTATCCACCTTGTAAAAGATAAGAGAGAAGAGAGAAGCTGCTCTAATCTAAATAACACACAGGCAGTGTGCATAGAGGGGCCTGGAAGGGGGAGTTCATAGCAGAACCACAACACTGAAGAACTTGGCAGCCTTCCAGACACAGGCTGACAAGTCTGACAAGAGAGAGATAAGTTGATTTATTACAGAGACTGTGATAGTACAAAGTGCTGCAGTAAGCCAGAACACATTAGAATAGCTTTTGGAACTTGTAGGATGATAAAAAACAGGATGCAATTTTTGTTACGGAGTCTCTTTAAGACAGGTTTAAAAAGGATGATCCTGTCCTATGGCAAAGACTGGGTTACCCACCTTCCAGCTGTAATGATGACGTATCGAGCCACACCTGCAGCAGCCACAAAAGTGTCACCACATGAACTTATGACAGGGAGAAAAATGCATCTTGTCTTCCCGAACTAACCTTTCCTTTCAGAGGTGCAAAAACAGGCCATTAGTCATGAAAAATGGTTGAAAGCTTTTCAAGCACAACTGCAAAAGACTTTGCAGTTTGCAGCCACAAACATGTGTCGCCCAGAGCCAGTACATACTGCGGATTGCACAGCGGCCAAGTATGTCCCGGGGGTGGGTGATGGTGAAAACTTTCAGAAAGCCAGGTCCGTGGGAAGCAAATTTTGAAGGTCCTTACAAAATCATAAAGAAGGTAGTGGAGAGGGATTTGTCATTCAATCCACCAAAAAGCAAGAAAAAGTTCAAAAGAACCCCACAGAAACCAATCATTGTGCATATCTATCAATGTAAAGTGTATAAAGGGAAAGACCCGACTCCAGAAGGGTCAGGCACAACCAATAATAGGGAATTATATGTTCCTATGTCGATTTCAGGTGGTTTGACCACATGGATTCAAGGAAGCTGAATAGATGGCAGCTGAGATGGCTAGCGAGATTTCATCCATACAAATGAGAGTTTCCAGATGCCAATCCAGACCTGGAGAGGAGCAGGATTTCCGAGACCGAGAAAAAGACTGAAAGACTGATTGGGCGAAACGTAACCCAAAGTGCTAATGCTTTCTTTTTTCCAGGATGTACCATCTGCACTGGCGTATCCAGACGGGGGTTCCGGATGCATGGAACACCCCCCTGAGACTCCTGTACCTTTAAAAAAAAATTCCTGAAATCGCTGAAGCGGGCAAGCTGGTAAAGGCTGCAGGGACTGTAGGAAAAACTCAGCTCTTTCACTATTGTAAAGACTGCATGTAGACAGCTACAAAAGGTATTTCACAGGTTGAAAAGTTTTGACAGTCCCTAAACTCCAGGAGGGCTGCCTGCAGCTTGTGTGAGAGGCTGACCATCCCTTACATCCTCCACACCCCTATGGACGGTATACCTATATCATTCCCCTATTCCCACAATCCCCCCACTATGTTGTTAATGTTTTGTTTTTGCTTTGGCAATGCTAAATGTATTTGGTCCTGCCAATAAAGCTTTTTTGGATTTGGCTGGCAGGGACAGGAGACACATTACAGGCAAGTAGCCTGTGTGATGTGGGACTGCAATACAGATACTCTCTCTGCATTCACTATTGTTTTCCTCCTTCCCCTAGTGCTGGCTGGAAGGGGGGCAAACTCCCTCCAGGCAGCCTTTCATTCAGAGATTTGTGTCTGGTGTATTCAGGTGAAACACTAGGCTAGCTGATAAAAGTGCAATTAGAGGGCAGGCAAGCTGGTAAATATACACAGCATGATGCAGAGCTTGCCTGGAGGGTCCATGGGCAAACATCTGTCTGGTCTCTCCCCATTGTTATAATGACTGAATGTGTGGATAAGGTGTTAAACAAGGTGAAAAGTTTTTGACAGTCCCGAAACTCCAGGAGGGCTGCTTTCTGACTTGTGTGAGGGACTGGCAGGGACATGAGTCCTATTACAGGCAAGTAGCCTCTGTGTGATGTGGGACTGCAATACAGATAAGCTCTCTGCTCCATCTCAGGCTATTCTCAGTCTCTCTCCACTCCTCCTCTTATTGGACTAATGTACGCCAAAATCACAATAGCAATTGCTAGCAATTAGTGAGTGCAATTTTGTGAAGTGATTTTCAGAGCGATTTCTGAATGAATTGCTCAAAAAAATGCTACATGCAGTATACCTGCGATTTTGAAAAAATCACCACGCTGCTGTGAGAACACCCTCATAGGGTAACATTAGCCAAGCGCTTTCCAAATCACTGTCGATTTGAAAAACGCTCAGAAGCCCTCTTGGTGTGCACCAGCCCTCCCTCATTCACCTTTGTTTCCCTCTTTCCCTAGTGCTGGGTGTTTGTGTCTTCTTGTCATACAGGAAAGCTAAATAAAAGTGCAATCCTGGTGAGGCAAATTATTATTATTTAGTATTTATATAGCGCCGCCATCTTCCGCAGATGCATATAACCCTGCATCATATGGCTATCGCTTGCGCTATGTGACACTATGTGGCATATTCCACTGAATTGTCCAAACTAAGTCTATCTGCCGTTCCTCTCTCGGGGAGTTGTTCCAGCGATGTCCCCCGTTCAAATTTGCTGCTACCAGAAGCCCTCAGAAACACTCGTGTCCTTGAGTACTTCCAAAGACAGGCAGCCTCGTTATACGCCAGCGCACTTTTGTGCATGGGCAGTATGGAGCCACCTGTCTTCGGAAGCACTCGAGGACATAAGTGCTTCCGGACCTTTCAGGAATTCCCCCCTTAAAAATCCTGCGTTTGCCCCTGATCTGGGACTATTATCATTACTATTATGACTATTATTATCATTACTATTATTACTACTATTATCATTACTATTGCTGTTATTATGAGACAAGAAGATTGACAACTTTTACCTGAGGACAGACCAAGTTTCCTGGTGGTTGCAAGAAAAAGTTTACTTTTGTTTTTTAGTTTCAAAATTACTTTATTCGTTATCTTTCAGACATATAAAAGAGACAGTACTAGTAACAATGGTTGCAGTAAAATAACAAAATTGCAATTTACAATTTACAATGGAATGCAATCATTATATATATATACAGTAGAATGGGTTTACTTTGGTATACTGTATAGGCTGAGCCAATGTGGGTTAGGAAAGATAACATAAGGTGTGAGAGAAAATTACTTAAAACAGGAAATGAATATAATTTTACAGAAATCTACATGCAAAGGGTACACAGTATGGTCTATTTGGGAACCTCAGGGGTGGAAGGAATGTTTTGAGTTTACTTTTATTTAAAATTGGGCAAGAGCTTGCCGAATATCAGGGTAAGTGACATTAGTTAGCCAGGGTTGCCAAATCTTATCAAAGTGGTGGACTTTATCTGCCAAGTTTGCCTTAATTTTTTCATTGAGCATGGTTTCATGCATTTTATCTAGTACGGATCTATACACAAGTTGTTGCTGGCGCCATTGGGATGCTATGTATGTCTTAGTAGCATTGGCTGCAAATTGTATTAATTTATGATATGCAAAGGGGATATCTTCAGGTTTGTATCCCAAAAGGAAGGTTTGTGGGTCTAATTGCAATTGAATCGAGACAGTTTTGTTTAAAGTGTTTACCAGCTTGGTCCATAAGTGCATAACTTTAGGACATGTCCACCAGGTGTGATACATTGTACCCTGGTCTTGGCAGCCCCGGAAGCATGTTGAAGCGTTATCTGGTGAAATGCTATGTAATTTGGTTGGGACCAAATAACTACGGTGTAATATTCTGAGTGATACTTCCATGTTGGTCACCTGAAGGCTGCCCTTAGATAGGGTATTGTTAATGTCATAGCTGTATGTTAATCCAAGTTTCATAGATATGCACTTAATAGATATAAGGTGACACAAATGTTTAATAAGGCCAATGTAACACAGATGATTCAGATGAGTAGAGTTACCCTTTAACGTTAGACTCGGAATTTTCCAATGCTGACATGCTTTAGCCAAGATCTAGTACTGTGTGAGTTTTTTTCTTCTCCTTAGGAATGTCTAAAAAGATAAGGAGTGCCTGGTACTGCAACCCCCATCTCAGATGAGTCGAGTCCCACAAGCCATGACCTTGATGTATCTATGTGAACAGGATGTTGAAGAGATTGTTTACTGGAATCGAGAGCAGGTGCAAGGCTGTGAGAATCCTCTACCCTCTTAGGGTGTAAGGAGAGAGACTCTCAGAAATGAACATTATTATTGGACGAGTAAAGCACATCATGACTACGTACTTTGGGGTATAAGAGCCAATGCACGGCGGAAGTGAAGACAGAAACCTTAACTGCCTGAATCCTTTTACTAGGCTCACTTGGTTTCCCGCATGTATACATGTGATATTTTTGAATAAAGCCATATCTTGTTTTTCTTTTCATCTCCTAACGTATTTTTGAAATCTTGGTGTAATGGTAAGAAAGTGACTTCCACATTATGGTCCTTCGAAGCGGGATCGATTCTGTTTCGCCTGGGGTACGTCTCTGAAATATGGGGGTGATGATCCCGGTCATCCCAACAAAATAAGTCCTCCAGGGTGAAAAATTCCCTGTAAACAGGGGCAAATTTTCAGAGTACTATACCCCGACGGGACGGAACTCGAATCCAAGAACCAGGATTTCAGGAGATGCTTTGAAGAGCAGAGGGCTTTACTTTTTTTGGTGTGTTTGTGTGTGAATGTGTGGCCGGCCACGGACTGAGAGGATTACATTGATTGTCAACACTGAGAGCTATCAAGGTGCATCAAAAAAGTAAGTAGATATTTGATTTTATTCAAGTACTGCATGACAGTTCAGTTAGCTGGGGATACCTGTGATCTGTAAAAAAAGCTGACAATTTTACCAATTGTCAGTCGTGGTGTCTGCGAAGTGGAATAGATCCTCAGTGACCGGATGAGGACATACAGCGGATACCACGCAATAGCCACAGGGCAAAAGTAATCCAGGGCTCAAGTGCAAGCCGAATTTAATTCAGGGCTACAACAGCCGGGTTGGATTCAGGGCTTAAGTGCAAGCCGGATAATAGCCGTGGTTATCATCACTGATTTGCTAGGCTGGGTAATAATTCTCGTAAAGCGCGCCCGAGTTACAGCGGCATTCAGTGAAGCGTACTATTCAGCAAGTCGGCCCCAGCACAGTATCGGTACACTGGGGGGCAGCGGCGGCTGAGCAGTTATATCATAGGAAACAGATCACAGGTGCCCCGGAATAGAATTGTCAGGCAGGATGGGGCAAAATACAACTAAAGCTCAACTTCTCCGTGCAACGGATGATGAACTTCTCATGCACCGTAAAGACCCCCGCTTGACAGAGAAATGCGAGGTCTGGCATGAGATGTTCAAATTCCCGGGCCATTTGCACCCAAAACAATGCAGGGCATTGATAAAGGCTATAGAGGAGAGAAGTAAAGGGAAATTGACTTTGCACAATAAATATGGTTTGCAATTGGCGAGAGAATGGTGAGATGAAGCTGACAAGCGTAAGAGGGAACTGTGTTCCTTTTATTTTGGAAAGAAAGCGAGTGATTTGGAGGGTTAATATGGTCACAGTGTGACTGTGCAGGATGTTGAGAGTGAGAGTGAAAGTGAAGATGTGCTTGGAGCTGAGGCTGGAGCAGCACAAAGGCTGAGGCAGAGATCCCAATCCCCTCAGCAGGGTTCAGATCATAAGTCAGGACATCCAGCTCGCTCCTCAAGTAAAGGAAACATCAGTGAGCCCACTAAGTCCAAATCTGTTAATAGACAAACTGAGGTGACAACGTCTGATAGACAGTTGCGGGAACGAAGAACCTCAGGAGCCCGAAGCAGAGCATCCTCAGCCTCGGGCATCAAACAGGAGGTTGATCAGTTAACTGTGACAACGGGAGATCTGAGAGTAAGTGCAAATAGTGAAGAACAGCCATCTCAGACCCCGCCGAAATATACTAACATTTACCCACCGCTTCCACACCCTCAACTTCCTTCCTATAAGCCAGGCGCCATCTTTATGCACCCGATGGCAGCCATGTCACAGCTCCCGGGTTCCGCCATGTTACCATACCCATCATTGCGACAGCCGGCAGTGACCATTTCAGTGCCTACTGAAAAGTGCAACCCTGAACCCGCAATGCAAATGCCCATGATAGAGCTCCCAAACGGAGCAGGGCAAACCATACATGTTTACAGACCCTGGACAGAGGACGACATGTTGAATGCAATTAAGACTATACCTAGCCCGAGAGAGGATGTGGTTGAATGTGTTAAACAACTGACTGAGTTGAGGCGGAGTTTTAAGCTGACTGCCACTGAATGTGAAAGAGTTGTGAGAAGAGTCTGTGGTACTGGATGGGTTAATATCGAGGGTAATTGGAGTGCATGGGGGCCTGGACAACTTGCGACTGACCCACCAGCAGAGTTGGGTTGGGAAAGCACAACCTTAACCACCAGGTGGGATGAATTGATCCAACGAATGATAACATTTTATAAGATCACCCCAGATTTTACCAAGCTTTCTACGATTTCCCAGAAAGCAAACGAAAGTGTGGATGATCTGGTTGCACGGGTCATGGATGCTTTTGAAAAATACAGTGGGTTGCAGAAACCTGCAGTGCTTGATGGCACTACACCATGGGAACAACAGCTCAAAGCACAGATTGATAGGGCTTTAAAGGAAGAATTACAGTGGACAATCCATAAACATTTGATTACATGGCGTACGTGCAGTGTGACAGAGTTTTTGGAGTATGCCAGGCATGCAGAGAAAATTCTGATAGAAAAAAAGAAGCGGGGACAGAAGAGACATCCTGCTGCGGCAGCCTCCTACTCCTTGTCCACCTATAACCAGGGCATGGGAGAGGAGGGTGCATACAGCGGAGATGTCTCGCGTCCCCGTCCCCGTCCACGTAGATTTGTGCGTGACTATGCAGGAAAACGAGAAAGAGGGGAATGTTTCATTTGTGGAAAGCGGGATCACATTGCACGAGACTGCCCAGAGAATACGGCCAATCAAACCAAGCAACAAACCCAGTCTGCATGACTAGGCAGGGAAGAGTTGAGCCGTGACACTATTGTGATCGAGATTGATTATGCTGACACAAAAAAGCCTGAAATCCTCTTGTCTGTATCGAATGTTAGAATCAAGTTTTTGGTTGACACTGGTGCATGTAGGTCTGTCCTTCGGACTGGTTTAAATATCCCGTGGGAAAGGTTGGGTACAGTTGTAACACGAAATGCCGGTGGTGGGTTTGAAGTGTCCCCAACCACTAAACCGTTGCAGGTTTTAGATGAAAAGTCAGGCAGAGCTGTGTTTTGCAGTTTCATAATTTCTGCAAGGTGCCCAATTAATCTGTGTGGCAGAGACTTGATTGGTGATTTGAAGTTGACTATTGCTCCCGGTCCAGAGTCACTGCAGATCCATCGTGCTCCTATGGCAGAAGCACCTGACGTGCATTGGTACGGTATTATTCTGCCAAATTCACTCCTGAAATGGATGCAGCAGGATGCAGGTCTGGCAGATACATTTCAGGAGGTAGTATGTGTGGCACACGTCACCACACATTACATAGCGAATGGACGCAGGGATTTGGACTATAAGCAAAAGTTCCCGATGAGGAGAAAAGTCTGTGTAGAGATTACCGGACTATGGGAAAATGCAGAAGGTTATGTTCTGTACGAGGTTTCAATCCCAGGCTGGGACAGTGTTGAGACAGACGGCATCCTGCAGGATGAGCTGTTTGCTGTCCCGAACTCCGCCCCTCATGCTTCACTGTACAAACCGAAGTGGGGATGTTGGGACAAGGCCGGGATTCTATTGAACAAGTGGAAAGAAGAAGGTGGTGAGGGCATTTACTGCCCACGCCACCTTCAGACCACGGGAATGCTGATACACCTGACTAAACGACCTGAAGAATCTGACAATGTTGACTTTGCAGATGCGTCCTGACATGAGTTGTCCAGTGTCCCAGACAAGCTGTGGGCACAATCTGACACTGACGTGGGTCTGATAAAAAATTCAGAGGAGGTCATTGTAGTTGCAAAAGGTGCGTGCCGGCCTTATAAAAAACAGTATCCACTTAAACCTGACATGGTTGCCGGCATTGAGCCCATCATACTTGGTTTCCTAGAGAAGGGTGTGCTCATACCTTGTGACTCCTCCCCCTGTAACACGCCCATTTTTTCCCTGGCCAAACCTAACTCTACAGAATACTGCCTAGTTCATGATCTTAAAGCGGTAAATGAAGCAATTGTGCCATGAGCTCCAGTGGTTCCCGATCCCAACACAATTCTAAATGAGATCACCCCAAGCTGTCAAGTTTTCAGCATAGTCGATTTAAAAAATGCTTTTTTTTTCTATAAAACTTCATCCTGACAGCAGATTTTGGTTCGCTTTTACGTTTAAAGGTAAAAGATACACGTACTCAAGACTCCCGCAAGGATACTGTGAAAGTCCGGCGATCTTTTCACAAGAGATAAAAAGGTCTCTAGAATCTTTCCCTGTCCCTGATGATTGCAGACTCCTCATATATGTCGATGATTTGTGTATAGGTGCTCCAGATGAGAAGAGGTGTCTGCAACTCACAGTGCAACTGCTCTGTTTCTTAGCAGAACAGGGCCACAAGGCCTCACGTAAAAAAACTACAGTTCTGTCAGCCCACTGTTAAATATTTAGGACAACTCATTTCAGGTGCAGGACGTACTATTGAGGATACGCGGGTACGAGCTATCCAAAATATACCAAAACCTGTGACAAAGAAAGACATGATGACGTTCCTTGGGACCCTTAACTACTGCAGGGCCTGGATTATCCATTGCTCAGCACTGGTTAAGCCTTTGTTCAATGCCATCCACACTGACCCAATGGCAATGACTGACAAAGTCACCTGGATTGCCATCTGGAGTCGGGAAGGAATTTTTCCCTTTAGGGGCTAATTGGACCATGCCTTGTAAGGGTTTTTTCGCCTTCCTCTGGATCAACAGGGATATGTGAGGGAGCAGGCTGGTGTTGTACTTTATACTGGTTGAACTCGATGGACGTATGTCTTTTTTCAACCAAAATAACTATGTAACTATGTAACTATGGACAGATGACTTGACTATGGCATTTGAGAGGTGTAAGTCTGCACTGCAAGATCCCCTGGTTTTAGCCTTCCCTGATTACATGAAGGTTTTTAAACTGTATGTTGATTGCAAAGATAAATGCATGACAGCTGTGATGACACAAACTTGGGGAGACAAACAGAGGCCGCTAGGTTTTTACTCTAAACCTTTGGATCAGGTTGCATGTGCTTTGCCATCTTGTGTACAATCTGTTATTGCTGCTGCGATGGCTGTCGACATAACAGCCACCCTGGTCCTCTATCATCCACTAGAGGTTCTTGTTCCCCACGCAGTGCATGCTCTGTTGTTGCAGGATAAAATGACGTTACTAACTCCTGCCCGTCACTTGTATTGCACTGCCACTTTGCTGGGTCAGCCTCACCTTACAGTGAAACGCTGTACCACACTCAACCCAGCAACTTTACTCCCCACCCCTGCTGCAGAGGGTGATGAGCCTCAGCATGATTGTGTCACAGAGTCACAAAAGGTCTTTCTACCCAGAGAAGACCTGAAGTCCGAACCAATACCCGGAAGTACACTCGTCTTTGTCGATGGCTCTGCCTACAAAGATGCCTTAGGAGTGAACAGAGTGGGATATGCTGTTGTTACCCTGAATGCTGTTTTGGAGTCTGGTCCCTTACCAATCTCCTACTCCGCACAAGCTGCAGAGATTCATGCACTCACTCGAGCCTGTGCGCTGCACGAGGGTGAAGTTCTCACTGTTTACACTGACAGCCAGTATGCGTTCTCTGCTTGTCATACCTACGCTGCACAGTGGAGGAACCGAGGCATGTTAACTGCGGCTGGGAAACCAGTCCGTCATAAAGACTTATTGCAACAGCTCCTTGATAGTGTACTGCTGCCCTCGCAGGTAGCTGTGGTAAAATGCATGGCACACATGCGTGATGACTCACATGAGGATCAGGAACCATGGGTACAGGCCCTGGCTAACCCTACATTTGAGGAGACCATTGCCATGGAGACAGGATATTCAGATACTAACATGTGGCTTGAATGGATGAGGTACACAGCCAAACAACACAATATGTCAGATTGTTATGTATGTGCAGGAGCAAGGCCACACCTTGGCACTGTGCCACTTCCCCTTCCAGAAGGGGGTGAGAAATGCTTTCTGTCACTCTATAGGAGTAAGGGTCAAACCCCGGCCACAACAGATCCACTCTGTAAAATGTGGATTGATCGATATCCATTGAAGGAAGGTACCCCTGATCAAATTGACCACTCAGCAACTGTGTACAAGGGAAACTATACCTGTTATAACAGTACGAATTCAGGTGGAGTAGATGTGGGTGAATTTCCCCCTGGTTACTGTGCTGTAATGAAACAAGGTATACAAACAAGGTATATAAACCTGACGAAGGCTGCAAGGCCGAAAGCTTGTTTATTCTTATTCATTTGTAGTTAGCCAATAAATGGTATCATCCTGATTTAAAACTTCTTGCTTTTACTGATGGCTAACACGGTACAATACCCTACTGCTACTGTAATGAAACAAGCAGACCCTTTCCTACTATTTCATCAGACACACTCCCTTGGTGATATCTACTGGTTGTGCGGTGATCTTAAATTACGTCCTAGATTGCCACCAGTGTGGAAAGGTCACTGTGCACTGGCCAAACTCATTATGCCCATACATATGTTTAGAGAAAGTGACCAAGATTTTGAAAAAGAAGCCCACAAGATCTTTAAGTGAGAACTTAAAGGTAACCTGGACCCACATGTTTATTTGGATGCAATAGGTATCCCCAGAGGGGTTCCAGATGAATTTAAGGCCAGAAACCCGGTGTGGGCAGGGTTTGAGTCTATGATTCCACAGATCACCATTAACAAAAACGTGGAGTGGATAAACTACATATTTTACAATCAGCAAAGATTTGTGAATTTCACACGTGATGCTCTGCAGGGCATAGTTAATGAGTTAGGCCCAAACTCCAAAATGACATTTCAGAACAGAATGAGTCTGGACATGATGCTTGCTGAGAAAGGAGGAGTTTGCAAATTTCTGGGACTGGGCGGGGCCTGCTGTACCTACATTCCCAGTGGAACTGGCCCTGATGGACGGGTGACAGAAGCTTTGAGGAAACTGACTGACCTATCAGACGAGTTAAAAAGAAACTCTGGTGTATCAGATTCCTTTACAAAATGGTTCAATGACTGGTTTGGAGACTGGAAGGGTTTCCTAAAAAATTTTCGTACCATGATACTTATTGTGATACTCATGTTCAGTTTTTTTGCTTGCTGTGTCATACCCCTGGCCAGGAAATACGTGGGCAGTTTCATAAAGCAAAAAACTGATGCAGCCATGTTTTCATTCCAACATAAGGAATACAATGACAGTGAGGAGGAGGACAACTTTATGGGGAAGCACAAATTCCCAAAAATTGACTTCTCAGTTGTGTAGATTGTCTGATAGTGGATAAGATAGTACACTAGAAGCATTAGGCGTCATATAAATACATATATATTTTGCAATGCTACAAGGCTACAAAGAAAGCAACTGCTAGCTTCCATTACTTAAGAAGTGTTTCAAGTCTATGTAGTTGAACCCCTTGCCAACTTATACGTATATATGTGCAACAGGGGGGTATGTTAATGTCATAGCTGTATGTTAATCCAAGTTTCATAGATATGCACTTAATAGATATAAGGTGACACAAATGTTTAATAAGGTCAATGTAACACAGATGATTCAGATGAGTAGAGTTACCCTTTAACGTTAGACTCGGAGTTTTCCATTGCTGACATGCTTTAGCCAAGATCTAGTACTGTGTGAGTTTTTTTCTTCTCCTTAGGAATGTCTAAAAAGATAAGGAGTGCCTGGTACTGCAACCCCCATCTCAGATGAGTCGAGTCCCACAAGCCATGACCTTGATGTATCTATGTGAACAGGATGTTGAAGAGATTGTTTACTGAAATCGAGAGCAGGTGCAAGGCTGTGAGAATCCTCCACCCTCTTAGGGTGTAAGGAGAGAGACTCTCAGAAATGAACATTATTATTGGACGAGTAAAGCACATCATGACTACGTACTTTGGGGTATAAGAGCCAATGCACGGCGGAAGTGAAGACAGAAACCTTAACTGCCTGAATCCTTTTACTAGGCTCACTTGGTTTCCCACATGTATACATGTGATATTTTTGAATAAAGCCATATCTTGTTTTTCTTTTCATCTCCTGACGTATTTTTGAAATCTTGGTGTAATGGTAAGAAAGTGACTTCCACAGTATCCATACATTGTGACCGTTCCACCCTTTCAATTGTTTTGCCACAATCTTTTTCCCATGCTAACTGGAATGAAAGTTTATCCTGTGAGGGTTGTGAATTGAGGGAGGAATAAAGAGCAGAGAGCATACCCCTATATAGGGGATCTGATTTGCAGGTGTGTTCCAGGAAAGTACTGTTAGTTGTATGTATAGTGGGGTAATTAGTTCTAGCAAAGTGCAAAATTTGAAAGGCTCTAAATATTTCAGTAGGTGGGAACAAAAATTGTGCCCTTGCTACTGATATTGAGGGGATGCGGCCACCTATTATTAAGTTACCCAGTGTTTTGATATTATTTGTGGTCCACCATCTAAAGAGGGGTACACTGTGGCCTCCCGGAAAGTCTGGGTTACCAAATAGTTCAACTAAGTGAGACATTGGAGATTGTAGGTGAAATTTATTTATTTATTTATTATTATTTATTTATTTGTTGTATTTATAAAGCGCCAACATATTACGCAGCGCTGGACATTAAGTTAGGTTACAGACAATATTTAGGGGTGACAAACAGCAATATGACAATACAGGAATACAAGAAAACCAGATCACACAGCACAGTATGAGTACAAGGTAATGCTTAGTCAGTCACTGGATGGGAGCATGGAGTTAGGCAAGTTAGGTTCACTCAAATGCATAGCATGGGTGCACAGTAATAGAGGTGCATGATCAGGTAGGACACAAAAGGAGTGAGGACCCTGCCCAAAGGCTTACAATCTAGAGGGAGAGGTAGGGACACGAGAGGTAGGGGACCAGAGTTCGGCTGTGGGTTTAGAGCAATTGTGAGGGGTGGTAGGCAAGAGTGAAAAGGTGAGTTTTGAGGGCCTTCTTGAAGGTGTTGAAGGAGGGGGCTGCCATAATGGGTGGAGGTAGGGAGTTCCATAGTGTCGGAGCGGCTCTTGAGAAGTCTTGGAGGCGTGCATGGGACTCGGTGATGCGGGGGACGGTCAGGCGAAGTTCATTGGAGGAGCGGAGTGAGCGTCTTGGTGTGTATCTCTGAGTAAGATCAGAAATGTAGGTTGGACAGGTTTTGTGGATGGATTTGTAGGTCAGACACAATATCTTGAATCTGATTCTGGACTGGATAGGAAGCCAGTGGAGGGATTCACGGAGGGGAGCCGCCCTGGTGGAGCGATGGGAGGAGTGGATAATTCTGGCAGCCGCATTCATGATGGACTGCAGTGGGGCTATTCGGGTCTTAGGGAGTCCAGACAGAAGGGCATTGCAGTAGTCGAGGCGGGAAATTATGAGGGCATGGATGAGGAGTTTGGTGGTGGCAGGGGTCAGGAAAGGGCGAATCTTACAGATGTTACGAAGGTGGAAGTTGCAGGACTTTGTGAGGTTTTGGATGTGGGGAGTGAAGGAGAGTGCGGAGTCCAGGGTGACACCCTGACAGCGGGCTTGAGAGGTAGGGTGAATAGTAGTGTGGTTAACAGTGACCTGCACATCTGGGAGGTCCAGGGATGACCGGGGTGGGAAGATCATAAATTTCGTTTTGTCTAGATTTAGTTTTAGGAACCTAGCGGACATCCAGGAGGAGATGGCAGATAGGCAGGAGGAGACCTTGTCCATGGTAGTGGTGGATATGTCAGGGGTGTGGAGATAGATTTGGGTGTCATCTGCATACAGATGATAGTTAAAACCCATGGAGGAGATAACCTTGCCAATGGAGGATGTGTATAGGGAGAACAGTAGGGGGCCAAGGACCGAGCCTTGGGGGGCTCCCACTGAGAGGTGGTTAGGGGTGGACGAGGACTCATTGAAGGAGGTCGTGAAGGAGCGGTTGGAGAGGTAGGATGAAAGCCAGGTCAGGGCGAGATCGTGAATGCCCATGGATTGGAGGGACTGGAGGAGTAGCGGATGATCTACTGTATCAAAAGCTGCTGAAAGGTCAAGGAGGAGGAGAATGGTGTATTTACCTTCAGCTTTAGCTAACGCAAGGTCATTGACCACTTTGGTGAGAGCCGTTTCGGTTGAGTGGGCAGGCCGAAATCCAGATTGCAGTGGGTCTAGTAGTGAGTTGGCATTGAGGTACTGGGTCAGGCATTTGTGAACCAGACGCTCAAGGAGTTTTGAGGCGAAGGGGAGGAGGGAGATCGGGCGGTAGTTGGAGGGTAGCGAGGGGTCGAGGGAGGGTTTCTTGAGCAGAGGCAGTACAGTGGCCTGCTTGAAGTCTGAGGGGAAGGTGCCTGTGGATAGGGAGAGGTTAAACATGGTAGTGAGGACTGGGGCCAGATCCGTGAAGTGAGGCTGAAGTAGATCAGAAGGGATAGGGTCAAGGGAGGAGGTAGTGGTATGGGAAGTCTGCAGTAGGTGGTTGACCTCCTCAGTGGTAGTAGGAGTGAAGGAGGTGAGGGGAGGATAGGGTGGAGAAGGAGTAGGTTGTGAGCAGGTGGGAGGTGAAGATTGAAGATTGGATATTTCCTGACGGATGGAGACTATTTTGTTGGTGAAGTGGGTGGCTAAATCTGTGGCAGAGAGGGAGGAAACAGAAGGTGGGGGGGTGGGTTTAAGCAGGGAGTTGAAGGTGCTAAAAAGACGCCGGGGATTGGAAGCTTGTGCTCCGATGAGCTTGGTAAAGTATTCCTGCTTCGCATGAGCAAGGGCAGTGTGGAACTGCTGCAGGTTAGTCTTGTACTGTAGGAAATCCTGGTTTAGTCGAGTTTTCCGCCATTTTCGTTCAGTGGCGCGTGTTTCCCTCTGGAGGTTGCGAGTATAGGTAGTGCGCCAGGGCTAGGGGTTAGGGGGTCGGTTGCGGCGGAATATTGGTGGAGTAGCTTTCTCTAGGGCTGATGAGAGAATTTGGTGATACTGAGCTGCAGCAAGATTAGGACAGGTTAGGGTGGGGAGAGTGGAGGATAGGCCATGGACCATGCACCAAGGACGCCAGGGTTGAGCTCGCGTAGGTCTCGCTGCCATCGACCAGGTGGGTGGGCGGGTAGTTTGGAGGTGCCTTCCGTGAGGAGGTTGAAGGCGAGAAGGTAATGGTCTGAGGGTGGAAATGGTGCGATGTCGAGGTCTGCAATGGTGGTGGATTTAGTGAATATAAGGTCGAGAGTGTGACGTGCAGTGTGAGTGGGGGCGTTGGTGTGTTGTACTAGGCCATGTGAGTTGGCTATGGTGAGTAGCCGGGTCGCAACAGAGTTCTTGGGTTCATTGATGGGTATATTGAAATCCCCGAGGATGATGGTGGGGAGGTCAGAGGAGAGGATGTATGGAAGCCAGGAGGCAAGGTTGTCGAGAAATTGTCGTGTGGAGCCCGGAAATTTAAAGCGTATTCTCTTCCATAATGTTAGTGTTAGATAGGTGAATGGCGAGGAGGTCTTAACAGGTGAGAGATTTGTAAGAGATGACCATAGAATGCCTTTCCAGCTCAAAGGGTGAACCAGGGCATCTTCTAGTGCAATCCATTTAGGTCTGTTTAGTTCAGCGTAGATCATGGGCAGGAAGGCTAGCTGTGACGCCAAATAATATTTGTATAAGCATGGGACCGACATTCCTCCCTCTTTTTTATGCATCATCATCATTTTACGATGGATTCTCGGGTGTTTACGGTTCCAAATAAATTGGAAAATGTTTTTTTTGTAGCCTTTCTAGCATTCCTTTTGTTAGGAGGACCGGGAGCGTTCTGAATAAGTACATCAATTTTGGTAAGAGGGTCATCTTTACTGCTGTGACTCTACCTGCCCATGAAATTTTATGCCCCATCCATTGTTGCAAGAGATCGTCTAGGTGCTTAAGCATAGGTGCGTAGTTCCAGGAATAGAGTTTATCTGGATCAGAGGAGATCTTCACCCCCAGGTACTTCAAATAGTGTGGTTGGTATCTAAACTTAAAAATACCAGAGATATATTCGCCCATACCCCTTGGGAAATTACTAAAAAGGGCTTCTGACTTGTCGTAGTTAAGTTTTAGACCCGAAATGGATTCGAAGCATTTTAGTTCCTTTAGTAAGTTGGGGAGAGTAGTGGTGGGGTTAGTTACAGTTAGAAGTACGTCGTCAGCAAACAACGAAAGTTTAAACTTTTGTGTTCGAATTTTATATCCCTGTATGTTGATATTAGCTCTAATAGCGCTGGCCAGTGCTTCCATCATGATGGCAAAGATAGCCGGTGAGAGGGGGCAGCCTTGACGAGTTCCCCGTTGGATTTTGATGGGTTGAACAGTGGGGGCTGGAAGTTTTAGAGAGGCAGAAGGGAAGGAATACAGTTGGTGAATTATGTGCATTAGCTCCCCAGAGATACCTATATGTCCAAGAACTTGGAACATATAATTCCACGAGATGGTGTCGAAGGCCTTTTCAATGTCCAAGGCCAACGACACCACCTGTGCCCCAGACACCTTGGCATGTTGAAGAATATTTATGATCCTTCTAATGTTGTCGGGGGCTTGACGATAAGGGATAAAACCGACTTGGTCGGGGTTTATTAGTTCAGGTAGGATTATGTTTATTCTAGAGGCTATAATTCCTGTCAGGATCTTATAGTCTATATTTAAAGGGACTCCGAGCTCTGATTAAAAATAAAATTTGAACTTACCCGGGGCTTTCTCCATCCCAGCCCTGGTCGGGACGTCCCACGCCGGCCTCCTGGCTCTTCTCCCGGCGGCTGTCCGCATAGCGCGGACAGGCCGGGCCCCCGGGCGACACTGGCGAGTGTCGGGGCTTCTTCTTCCCCATACGTCACGAATGACGTCACACGCCGGCCGCCGCGCGTCATGAAGAAACAGCCTGACACTTCAGTGGAAGATAGCTGCAGGGGGAAAGAAACACACAAATGATCTCTTGAGATACAAAAGGAAGGGTGTATACAGCCTGCTTGTGTATGGATGTATTTTCTATGTGTGGACATACTGTACATCAATCTACTTCCTGTTTTGGTGGCCATTTTGTTTGTTTATAAACAAACTTTTTAAAACTGTTTTTAACCACTTTTAATGCGGCGAGGAGCGGCAAAATTGTGACAGAGGGTAATAGGAGATGTCCCCTAACGCACTGGTATGTTTACTTTTGTGCGATTTTAACAATACAGATTCTCTTTAAGCCATCGGGGCCAGGAGCTTTATGGAGTTTTAGCTTTTTAATTGTCTGTGCTATTTCTATAGAGGAGAATTCTTCATTTAGTTTTTTTTTAGCTATTTCTGGTTTTAATTTGGGGAGGCCAAGGGGTTTAAGGTACTCTTCAATCGGGACTTGTGGAGATTGGGGGGGCTGCGAGTAGAGGTCAGAGTAGTATTTATGAAATACATTATAAATTTTTCAGGGTTACTAGTGATTCGACCAGAAGCCTCTCTAATTTTGGTTATTACATTCATTTTGCGCTGGTTCCTAAGTTTTGCTGCTAGCCAGGCATCCGGCTTGTTCATATATCTATAAAATCTAGCTTTGGTCATTCTTAGGGCTTTTTCTGTGGAACGGGCTAGTAGGATATCGAGGTGCTGTTTTGTATCACGGATTTGTTTAAGTAGGTACATGGAGGGGTCCAAGGCATGTATATTTTGTAGGCGACAGAGTCTGTACTGTAGGTTTGACAGCTCAGATTTCAATTTTTTGTTTCTATGTGAGGCTAGTTTTATCAGTTGTCCTCTTATGACTGCCTTGTGGGCTAACCATAAGGTGGTTGGCGAGATCTCCTCTGATTCATTTTCCTGAAAATATAGAGTCAGATGTTCAGCTATGTGTTTTCTGGAATCCTGGTTTAATATGAGAGATTCAATCAACCTCCACCATGGGCGAGATAGGGCCTTCATTCTTATGTCAATGCAAAGTAGGAGGGTATCATGGTCAGAAACAGAATTAGGAATGTGGCGTAGGTATTGGAGCTGGGGAACCACTGAGGTAGTGACCAAGAAATGATCAATTTTAGCATAAGTGCCATGGGGGCTAGAGTAGTGGGTGTAGCTTTTTTTAGTACCATATAGTTCTCTCCAAGCATCCACCAGGAAGTTTTCTTCCAATGAGGATTGGAGGCGTTCACGTTGTATTTTAGACAATTTATCTGCTGAGGGGTGAGATTTGTCCAAGTTTTCATTTAAGGCCAGGTTGAAGTCACCACACCATATGAACATTGTTTCGGGGGGGACCTCTATCTTGGCTGACATTGACATAAAATGTTTGAAGGCCCCATCTGGTGGGGCGTAAGAGTTTATTAAATATATTTTCTGGTCAAAAAGGGATCCCTTTAGGATTATAAAACTGCCCTCTCGGTCTAAGACCACTGAGCTTGTCTCCCACGGGATGGAATTTTTAACAAGTATGGCCACTCCTCTACGTTTCTTATTGGCGTTTGCCAAAAATACAGTTCTGTAATTTTGATGGAGAAATGTAGGATAAGATGTGGAGGAGAAGTGTGTCTCCTGGAGACAGATGATGTCTGCTGAGTACTGTTTAAGGCTCAGGAATAGCTTTCTTCTCTTTGAGGGAGAGTTTAATCCCCGGGCGTTTAGGGATATAATTTTTAAAGTAGTCATAGGAGGTTTTTGGAAAACCTTCTCAAGGTTGCTGAGGTATTCATGAATAGGTAGTACCCTTTAAGCATATATAAACAAAAAAAACAAACTTTAACATTAACATAACGGTCATGTATAACTAGTGCAATAACGTCAGAATAAGGGGTTTTATACCCTAGTCTTGTCAAGAGTAGGAGAACGAGACACATAAATAGGACCATGTCTCCTACTGTAAAGCTGACACAGATTGAGGCAGCAATAGAAACCTGAGTGGAGCTGGGTCTATAGCTTCTGTTTGTAGTGGGAGGGGTGGGAAGGGAAGGGGGAAGGAAAGTCGGGGAATGGGTAAAGGGGAAAAAGGGGAACAGGGGGAGAGGAGGGGGGGGAAAGGGGTAGGGGGTGGGGGTAGGGGAAGCGGGACATTCAGGAGACATACTTTGACCAGCCGCTATTATTGAATAAAGCTATAGAGCCAGAGGATTCAAGTAAAAACCATCTAACATAGCCATGGTGCAACCCCCCCAAATCCCACCCACCACACCCCACCCCACCCGCAGCACAAGCACATCATGTAACACGATTACTAGGCGTCCCACACATTAGGTAAGGGTTGGTAACAACACGTTGGTAACCTATACTTGTATGTTTCTGGTTAGTTCTGGTATTACTATAATTCTTAGCAGTGGATATACTTCTCTCCGGCTTCCAGCTTTGTTTCAAGGAGTAACACCCATAATGTAGAAGATAATCACATGGTTTGGGCCTGTTCGCTCATTTAGTATTGAAAAGGAGAACAGTTATATCCATGCGGAATTCCGAGTATGGTATAAAAGCACATCATATGATCCACATGAGTAAAGAGTATGAGAGATTTACAGTATGTGTGTAGAGTGGGGGGACTTATAAAGGAAGCAGGGCAAAGTTGGCCGGTGGTTCCATCATGAGACGATAGTTGATCAAAGGTTCCACAAGTATAGGATAAGGGTTACGAATACCATCATAGGTTGTGAGGGAGAGGCCCGGAGCAGTGTCTAGTTGCGCCAAGGACAGTAGCTTAACGGTTTTCATAGGCGCGGGCCCCAGCGGGGGGGGGGGGGGAGAGAGCAGGGGGACAAGGGGGCCAGTCACACCCGGTGCCAGGATCAGAGGGGGCTATGGGGAATACATCTTGGGTGGGACCATTTACAGTACTCACGCTACCATGCGGTTACGGTGATCGACTTGCGGGAGTAGCTGAACCGGATTGTTGAGTAGGCGACCGCCTAGGTACTGTGTTCCACTCACGTTCCGGACGCTGTGGCCTCGGCGATTCCGCTGTTGTTGTTGCCGGGGCATCTACTCTCATCCCTGCTGCTATTAGTATTCTGCGGCCCTCTTCGAGTGATGAAACTTGATGGGTAGTGCCCTGTAGTGTGAAGATCAGGGAGCAAGGGAATCCCCATCGGTATCTCACATTGTTTTGCTGCAAGCATGATGAAATAGGCCTCATGATTCTTCGCTTTTGCAAAGTGATGGGCGAAAGGTCCGCAAATATCTGGACCGTGGACGGGACGTCCGGCAGCGGGTTGAGATTTCTGGCAGCGTTTCTAATTTGTTCTTTCGTTTCGTAGTAGTGGCATTTAAGAATCACGTCCCTTGGCAGGTTAGTGTTGCGTGACTTACCCAAGGCTCGATGAATACGGTCAAGCCGCAGTTGAGAGGGATCGGTTTGAGGTAGTAGCGCAGAAAATAAATTTAGGGCGGTAGCCCGCAGGTCCGTGAATGACTCTGGTAGGCCTCTGATACGCAGATTGGATCTGCGCGCTCTATTTTCGAAGTCCTCTAATCTGGCCTCCATCTGGAGAAACTTCTTATCGTGCTCATCTAATCTTTTTTTATCGTCAGCTAGGGCATCCGCAAACCCGTCTAGCCTCACCTCAACAGCGTGGGTCCTCTCACCGATCTCTTGGATTTGGGCAGTAATGTTTGCTACTGCTGCGCCCAGCTCTTGCTTCAGAATTTTATGCAGCATGGCGACTATATCGGGTTGAGGAGATGCCGGTAGGCTCGGGGAGGATTGCTGGCTAAAGCGTTCAGATTGCAGGGACAGCAAAGCGCTTGGGGAGCCAGGTTGACTTGCCTGTCCTAGGACGGCTTGCGATGAGGAGGCCTGTTCCGAGGCGTCGGCGGCCATCTTGGACGCTTGGTCTTTTTTTAGCTGCCGAGAGAAGGCCGCCTTGATCGGTTCTTGCTTGGAATTGTCCCCTCGTTTCTTTCCTCTTTTGCGGCTGGACCTGTCCCCCATCTCACGGGGGGGGTTTCTGGCTCTTGTTAGCTCGTGTGCTGGCTGTGATAGCACCCATTTGCTCCACTCAGACACGGAGCTCAGGCGTGTTGCATCCGCTCACGCTGGCGCCGCGCATGCGCCTCTACTTTTGTTTTTTAACATGAAGTCTACAAACACATGTATGGTACTTGGTTATAAGGGGTCCGATGACATGAATCTCACAAGGGGGGAACTTATTGTGTGAGCAAAGGTCCCAGATGGATCTAGTGTCGAGGTTTAACTATGTTATTTCTCAAAGTATTAAGAGCAAAGCTCCGCAGGGGGTGCCCATCTTGAGAGATAATACTCCATGGGAGTCCAGGTCACAAAATCAGACCACATTTTTGTTTTAGGGCTGGTTCACACGGGCGTCTGCTGAGCTTTTGCTTGGCATTGCATTCAAACGCCAGCGTTTAAACGCCAGCGTTTAAAAGCTAGCTTTTGAAAGCTTTTTGAAAAGCGTTCAAGGCTAGCAGTTCTGGTCTCTGCTATTGTTTCCTCGCGTTTACTGCCTCTGAAAGCAGCATGTTGCTTTTGAGACTAGACGCAACGCTGGGATCTACTGCCAGGCTTTCATGAAAGCCTGCAAAAGCCAGCTCTAAACGCTCCCATTCACTTGCATGGGATGGCAGTAGATCCCAAAAAACGCTGCGTCTGAAACGCTGCGTTAAAAACGCCACAAAAACGCCCGTCTGAACCAGCCCTTAATTTGTTAAGATAAGCACCTGCTGCTCATTAGGAGGGGTATTATAATTATGCTTGATTACACAAGTGATTTTGTGTTTGAGATTATGCAGTATGGTTAGAAGGTTAGAAAGTTAGTGTTAGACATATTATCTTATAAGTCAATATTTTAGATATAAGTTATAGTATGAAAAGTTTCCAAGCTCAGACATGCCATATGAGAAGTCCATTAAAAGGTATCCATTTCCAGCATTCCCTTTAATGGCAAGTTTCACTTTTCCATGAACATGCAGGTATGTAAGTGATATGCCTGTGACATGGATGGGTCTGAGTGGAGGTGCTACATATTAGGGCATCTCCAGTAGAGCTACGAGGTTTGGCTCTCTCCCAGGGTGCGGCCACCTAGACAAGGGACTGTGTGTGATCATGGAGAGGGGGGACATAAAAAGGGAAAAGTCGTGGAGACCATTATGGACTGGCTGAGCGAGGGGTTAAACAGAGGGTGATGTAGGAAATCTGAGAGGGGAATTCTGCATATAAGTCTTTAGGGGGGACTGTAAGATCATTAGAGAGTCTTGCAAGGTATGGCCCTTATTATAGCCAAATTGACCAGTGTTTCAGTCAAAGATTGTATGCAGACCGCTCTCTCTATACAGATTCTAGAAGGCCAGAGTGTTGAATATAAGAGGGAACATTACAGGGAACAGTAAAGGTCAGAATGCAGCATTATCTATGTTATGTGCAGACTGGCTGTCTAAGCCTAGAATGGCCAGGACCAAACAATGACTTGTGTTCCTAAACACAGGCTTCTAGGTATTTAGAGTACAGGGCATAGGTTTCGCGCTTGCGCACGAGACGGATGTCAATCACAGAGTTCTGGATGTCAATCACAGAGTTCTATAAGCCAATAGCAAGTGTTTAATAGGGGTGACATCTGGAACCCACCCATATCCCACCTTCGGAGGTGTGTGGTTAGTTAACACTTGTGGATCTGGAGGTTTTTCCATATATAAGATTGATCCTTATATGTCTGCTCTAGCGCACTCATATTAATCTCAGCTTTGCTCAATATCCGTATTGTTACATGCTGATGTTTGCTTTGCTTCATGTGTTTTGGGCTAATGTAATGCCATTTTGAAGATAAGTTTTGTAACCAAGATTGCACCGTGTATCCCGGTTGGATACAATAAAAACTCTTAATTGCTCTGGCGTTCCAACTCTGTGAAATCTGCTACCGACTGTATACTTTCCGAAGGTGATAAGGACAAGCGCTGAAGCTGACAGGTAGTCACACACAGAGACTAAATATTAGATTCTTACACAGTGAACCCACCTACCTACTTGAGTGCACGCAGTGTGATATACCACTCCATGGATACCTGTTAACTGCTGCACCTGTGTGACTGCACATTGTATTAGTCAAATCAGTGCATACCTTTCACTTCATCCTCCCCCTCCCCCGATATGGACAAAATGGACAAACCAGGTCGCGGAAGAGGTAGCGGCAGACCCAGAGGAAGGCCACCTGGCAGGTGTGTGCATGGTCGTGTTGATGAGATTTCGTGCGGCCCTGGCCCAAAGTACAGTGTACAGAAGAAGGCACGTCCCATCACCTCCCAAAATTGTCAGGACGTGGTTGACTATTTAACACAGAACACCTCATCTTCCGCAGCCACCAGCGCTACTACAAGCACCATATCCGCTGCATTTGACACTTCGCAGGAGTTATTTGGTGGTGAAATCACTGATTTACACCCACTACTGCTACAACAATATGAAGGCGCTAAGCAAGTTACACCACCTCATATGTGTGAGTTAGGCGACAATATGGACGTAATGGAGGAGGATGATTATGATGAAGTACCTGCTGTTGGTGCAGTTTTGGAGGTGTCTGAGGAAAGCGAAGCTGGGTAGGATGATTATGATGACAATTATACGGATGCCACATATGTTCCCAATAGAAGAGATGAACAGTTCGGAGAGGGAGTAAGAGAGGAGTAGGAGGAGACAAGTTCCTGAAAGAAGCAGGGGGAGCTCGTCCTCAGAAACAGCTGGTGGCAGTGTCCGGAGCCATGTATCGCCAGCTATGGACAGCCAGCCAACATGCCCTTCAACATCAGCTGCTGACTCTGAGGCCACCATAGTGCCCACACTCCAGGGTGGCTCAGCGGAGTGGACATTTTTTGATGTGTCTGCTTCAGATCGGAGTAAAGCCATCTGTTCACTCTGTCTCCAAAAATTGAGCCATGGAAAGGCCAACACTCACGTAGGGACAAGTGCCTTACGAAGGCACCTGGAGAAAAGGCACAAACAGCAATGGGAAGCACACCTGAGCAAAACCACACAAAAGACAAGCCACCCTCTGCCTCCTCTTCCTCCTTCAGGTGCAGCATCTTCAGCCGCTTTCACCCATGCACCAATACCCAAGGCGATACCCAAACTGTACCGTGAAGTTCAGAGGCAAGTGGTGTCATCTCTGGCGAACAGCGTTGGATCAAGGGTCCACCTGACCACGGTCTGCCAAGCACAGTCAGGGCCGCTACATTACTTACACAGCCCATTGGGTCAACCTGGTGAACGATGGCAAGCAGGGAGTACGTGGCTGCGCAGCGGACCAACTAGTGACACCTCCACGGCTTGCAGGCAGGCCTCTTGCCTCCTCCTCTCCTTCTCCTCCTACTCCTCCTGCTACATCCTCTTCACTGTTGTTCTCCTCCTTGGCTGAGTGGCAGTTCAACTCTAGTGGTGCTGCCATCTCCTCTCCCGCTACACAGCCCCATCTCCCCAGAGCCTATGCTGCATGCCAGGTACGACGGTGTCACGCCATCTTAGACATTTCTTGCCTTAAAGTCAAGAGTCACACTGGACCAGCTCTCCTGGCTGCTCTTAACAAACAGGTGGAGCACTGGCTGACCCCTCACCAGCTGGAGATCGGCAATGTGGTGTGTGACAACGGCAGCAATCTCATTTCCGCTTTGAATTTGGGAAAGCTGACACATGTAGCCTGCATGGCACATGTGCTGAATCTGGTCATTCAAAGATTTGTATCAAAGTACCTAGGCTTAGAGGGCGTCCTGAAGCAGGCCAGGAAGTTGTATGGGCATTTCAGGCTGTGGCCATGGCACGCTTTGCGGACATTCAGCGGAGAAACAACTTGCCAGTGAGACGCTTGATATGCGATAGCCCGACTCGCTGGAATTCGACCCTGGTCATGTTCTCTCGCCTTCTAGAACAGGAGAAAGCCGTCACCCAGTACCTGTACAATTACAGTAGAAGGACACAATCTGGGGAGATGGGGATGTTCTGGCCACCGAACTGGACACTGATGCAAAATGCATGCAGGCTCATGCGGCCGTTTGAGGAGGTGACCAACCTGGTGAGTTGCACTGAAGGCACCATCAGCAACTTGATCCCCTACGCTTACTTCCTGGAGTGTGCCGTGCGTAGAGTGGTGGATCAAGCTGTGGAGGAGCGTGAAGAGGAACAGTCACGGCAGGAAGAGTCGTGGGAGCAATTTTCATCTGAACCAGATGCTTCCTCAACACCTGCGGCAGCACAGAGGGGGGAGGAGGAGGAAGAAGGGGAGTCGTGTGGGGAAGAAGAGGAGTCAGACTCGGATAATGAGGATGGTGTTTCTGTGGAGGAGGAAGAGGCGGGCGGCAGAAGAACAACTGCAGCAGCCATCACAGGGGGCTTGTCCTGCTCCACGTTCCAGTGGTATTATTCGTGGCTGGGGGGAGGAAGAGGACTTATGTAACGTCACTCAGGAAGAGCAAGAGGAGATGGATAGTACGTCTGGATCCGACTTTGTGCAGATGGCGTCTTTCATGATGTCCAGCCTGTTGAGGGACCCCCGTATCAAAAAACTCAAGGGGAATGAGCTGTACTGGGTGGTCACGCTACTAGACCCTCGGTACAGGCACAAAGTGGTGGACCTGTTACCAACTCACCTGAAGGTGGAAAGGATGCAGCATGTGCAGAACAAGCTGGCAACTATGCTTTACAATGCGTTTAAGGGTGATGTCACAGCACAACGCAATAAAGGTACCACTGCCAGTAATCCTCCTCCCATGTCCACGCAGGCAAGGACAGGACGCTCCAGCGATCTCATGGTGATGTCGAACATGCAGACATTCTTTAGTCCAACGCCTCGCCGTAGCCCTTCAGGATCCACCCTACACCAACGCCTGGACCGGCAGGTAGCCGACTACCTGGCCTTAAGTGTGGATGTAGACACTGTGAGCAGCGATGATGAACCCTTGGACTACTGGGTGCGCAGGCTTGACCTGTGGTCAGAGCTGTCCCAATTTGCCATCCAACTTCTGTCTTGCCCTGCCGCAAGCGTCCTGTCAGAAAGGACCTTCAGTGCAGCTGGAGGCATTGTCACTGAGAAGAGAAGTCACCTAAGTCACAAAAGTGTTCAGTACCTCACCTTTATCAAAATGAATGAGGCATGGATCCCGGAGGGCTACTGCCCGCCCAAAGACTAAGTCAGTCCCCACACACAGCATCTCTGCCTGCACACAGTGTGACTGGCTGCCTGCCCTAAGACTAAGTCTATCCCCACACAGCACCTCTGCCCGCCGGCCGCTTGACTGCCTTCTCCACCACCACCAACAGGGTCCAGGACTCCAGGCGGATTCCTGAATTTTTTAGGCCGCTGCTAGCAGTGGCCGCTATAATAATTTTTCTGGGGTGTCTACATGCCTGCCTAATTTTTCTGGCTGCACTGCGGGCGGCTGCAACAAAACAAAAGGCATGTACATGTGCCCATCCCCCTTCGTGATTATTACCTTGCCGCGGTGAAGGGACTTGCGTATCACAATGAGGCAATGACCGCCGGCTATATGAGTGTCTCGGGGGTTGGCACACCAAAGATAATAAGGTCGTTGTTTCATTGTGGTCAGACCAAATTTGATCAGCTGGACAGTCACTTTTCTGTCATTCAGCTACATCAGCCGGACGACCATATGGGCTGTAAAGCCATCATCACCTGCACTCTCGTCATGGTGCGCACGGCCATCACTACACAAACGGGTGTTTGCAGTCACTGCATACCTTTCACTGCATCTGTGACTGCACATTGTATTATACCTGGCAGTCAGTGCATACCTTTCACTTGAATGGTTGGCAGACTTGCCCTCCAGAACAGATTCTCGTAAAAGGAGGGTGATGATGGAACCATTGCCCTCCATAACAGATTCTCGTTAAAGGATTTGAAGTCGATTCATTTCACATACACAGCAGCAGGGGCGTCTCTAGCCATTTTGTCACTCCAGGCGAGAAATCCTGTGCCCCTCCCCCCCCGTGATTGCCCCCAGCCCCATACCCCCCCTCCCACTCCTGTGGTGAACCCCACCCCCGAAAATCATAATGCAGCAGCGTTTCACCATTTATTGCGGCTTGGGTTCACCAGAAAATAGTTGTAACACAGCAGAGCGTTTCACCATAAAATATACTTATTGCGGCATGCACTCACACACAACACACAGTATACACACACACACACACACACACACTATACACACACACATAGTACACACACATACACCGCACACAACATACACAGTACACACGCACACACACTACACACACACACACACACACTATACACAGCACACAGTAGACATACACTATACTATTATACAAATCCCGGTTTTCACTACCTTATAGTGTGTCTGATCCCTTATGCAGAGAAATAATGAGGAGAGAAAAGCTGAAAGAGAGGGAAGAAGATATTTGCCTCACCAGGATTGCACTTTTATTCAGCTTTCCTGTATGACAAGAAGACACAGACACTCAGCACTAGGGAAAGAGGGAAACAAAGGTGAATGAAGAAGGCTGGGGCACACCAAGAGTGCTTCAGAGCGCTTTTCAAATCTTTTCAAATTTACAGCAATTTGAAAAGCGCTGGGCTAATGTTACCCTATGAGGGTGTTCCCACAGTAGTGTTGTGATCGCAAACATGCTGCAGGTAGCATTTATTGGAGCGATTCTTTCAAAAATCGCTTCACAAAGTCGCATTCGCGAATTGCTAGCGTTTGCGATTTTGTCGTGCACTAGCCCAGAGATAGGAGGAGTGGAGTGAGACTGAGAATAGCCTGAGATGGAGCAGAGAGCTTATCTGTATTGCAGTCCCACATTACACAGAGGCTAGTTGCTGGTAATAGGACTGCTGTCCCTGCTAGTCTCCCACACAAGTCAGAAAGCAGCCCTCCTGGAGTCTAGGGACCTTCAAAACTTTTCAACCGGTTTAACACCTTATCTGCACATGCAGTCATTTTAACAATGGGGAGAGACCAGACAGATTTTTTTCCCAAGGACCCTCCTCTGCATCATGCTGTGTATATTTACCAGCTTGCCTGCCCTCTAATTGCACTTTTATCAGCTAGCCTAGTGTTTTACAATGCCTTACAACAACAAACCTGAATACAGCAGACACAGGACCAACCCTAAATCACTGAATGAAAGGCGGCCTGGGGGGCAGTCAATGCCTGGCTGCTACAGTCTCTACTTCCATGCAGTTACCAGTAGCAGAGAGAGGGACTGAATGAATCTCAGGAGCTGATGCTGTACTCGGATCCCTGACTAGGATGAGTGCCTTCTCTCACTGACTCCTTCATTACTGTGGTTCTTTGAATCATTGAGCTGAAGGAAATGAATGAATCAGTCAGTAAATCAGTCATGAGTCAGGCGCTGCTGCTGCTGTGTAACCTGATACCTGAGTCAGTTGAGAGGCATTTCTCCTCTCACTACTCAGTTCAGCAGCACCCTTCCCTCCTCCTGTCACCCTTCCCTCCTCCTGTCGCCCTAGGCAAGAATTTATAGCTGCCTAATGGCTCAGACGCCTCTGCACAGCAGGGCCTCGAAAGTTCTCCCGTATTGTTATTTTTGGTCACTACCTCGGGGCGGGCATGCCATGCCTGCTGCCTTCCTTGTCTGGATGTGTGGTGGTAGCCGTTTCTTAGGCTCCAACTCCAGAACGGAATAGAACCAGGATTCCCCGGCCATTACCTGTGGTCACTCACAATGGCAGACTTGCCCTCCATAAAAAATTCTCGCCTCCTTGAGGAGGAGACCAACCTGGTGAATCGCAGTGAAGGCACCATCAGACTTGCCCTCCATAACAGATTCTCGTTAAAGGATTTAAAGTTGATTCATTTCACATACACAGCAGGGCCTCGAAAGTCCTCCTGTATTGTTATTTTTAGTCACTACCTCGGGGCGAGCATGCCATGCCTGCTGCCTTCCTTGCCTGGATGTGTGGTCGTAGCCGTTTCTTAGGCTCCAACTCTGGAACGGAATAGAAACCGGATTGCCTGGCCAATACCCAAGGTAAGTCACCATGGTACTGAGAAAGTACCATTGAAAGTTTCACACAGTTCAATGAATCATTTATGGACTTGCCCTCCATAAAACATTCTTGGCAAATGCTTTCAAGTTGCTTTGTCTTCCGCTGGGTCAAGGGTCCATCTGACCACAGATGCCTGGTCTGCAAAGCACGGTCAGGGCAGGTACAGCATGGGTCTCAGGCTCCCACTTCGAACCGGAATCGAACCTTGATTCCCCGGCCATTACCCGTGGTGACAATGGCAGACTTGCCCTCCATAACAGATTCTCATTGCAGGTACTGAACAGCAAGTAGAAAATGTAATTTTTAAAAAATAGATGTAAGCTAAGCTTTAACAATGGTAGAAAAAGAACCATCGAAAGTTGATAAGGCAGTCAGACATTACCTGATATCACTGAGGAAAAGCAATCTCGCCATGTTGCGCACCAGTCCAGCACGGCTGTCACTACACAATCAGCTGTTTGTGGTGCGTTACACAGTGAGTTTGGTCTGTCAGTGTGAAGCAGTACACTAATTACACTACCTGATTGATGTATACACATGCAAGATGTTTTAAAGCACTTTAGGCCTGCAATTTAGCATTCAATGGGCCTGATTCACAAAGCGGTGCTAACCCAGTTAGCACGCCTAAAAGACTTTAGGCGTGATAACCATTGCACCACGCTGGTGAAAAGCCAGTTTAGGCGTGATAAGTTTAGATAAGTTTAGATCGCGCGCAAAGTCCCGCACGCAAAGACGCACCATTAAACTCTATGCGAAGTGCACCAGACTTTGCTGGCGCAAAACTTTTGATCAGCTGTGCACTGTGGTGCTAACCCAGTTGGTGCTATAGTTATCACGCCTAAACTTATCACGCCTAAACTTATCACACCTAAACTTATCACACCTAAACTTATCACGCCTCAAATGAGTTTAGGCGTGATACAGGGCTTTTCACCAGCGTGCTAACTGTTAGCACCGCTTTGTGAATCAAGCCCAATGTGATTTCTGCCCTTAAAACGCTGCTTTGCATCAAATCCAGATTTTTCCCCGGGACTTTTGGCATGTATCCCACTCCGCAATGCCCCCCTCCAGGTGTTAGACCCCTTGAAACATATTTTCCATTACTTTTCTGGCCAGCATAAGTGTTTCTAGTTTTCAAAGTTCGCCTCCCCATTGAAGTCTATTGCGGTTCGTGAAAGTTCGCACGAACCGAACCTTCCGCGGAAGTTCGAGAACCAAAAATTGGAGGTTCGGCCCATTTCTACCATATTTATTTCCTTTTAATCAATACCAGTTGCCTGGCAGCCCTGCTGGTCTATTTCTCTGCAGTAGTATCTGAATAACACCAGAAACAAGCATGCAGCTAGTCTTTTCAGATCTGACTTTCGGCCTGGTGCACACCAAAACCCGCTAGCAGATCCGCAAAATGCTAGCAGATTTTGAAAAGCTTTTTCTTATTTTTGTGTAGCATTTCAGATAGCGTTTTGCGGTTTTGTGTAGCGGTTTTGGTGTAGTAGATTTCATATATTGTTACAGTAAAGCTGTTACTGAACAGCTTCTGTAACAAAAACGCCGGCAAAACCGCTCTGAACAGGCGTTTTTCAGAGCGGTTTGCGTTTTTCCTATACTTAACATTGAGGCAGAAACGCATCCGCAATCCAAAAAATGCCTCACCCCGGGAGTATGCGTTTCTGCAAAACGCCCGCTCTGGTGTGAACCACCCCATTGAGATACATTGACCAAGCGTATCCGCAGCCGCAAGCGGCTGCAGAAATGCTGAAAGAGCCGCTTGGTGTGCACCAGCCCTTAGGGCTGGTGCACACCAAAACCCGCTAGCAGATCTGCAAAATGCTAGCAGATTTTTAAACGCTTTTTTTTATTTTTATGAGGCGTTTTGCTAGCGTTTTGCGGATTGCTGCTGCGGTTTTCAGTATAGTAGATTTCATATATTGTTACAGTAAAGCTGTTACTGAACAGCTTCTGTAACAAAAACGCCTGCAAAACCGCTCTGAAGTGCCGTTTTTCAGAGCGGTTTGCGTTTTTCCTATACTTAACATTGAGGCAGAAACGCATCCGCAATCCAAAAAATGCCTCACCCAGGCATTTTTCGTTTCTGCAAAACGCCTGCCGCTCTGGTGTGCACCACCCCATTGAGATACATTGACCAAGCAGATCCGCAGCCGCAAGCGGATCTGAAAACGCCCAAAAAGCCGCTCGGTGTGCACCAGCCCTAAAAGTCTGAAACACCTGATCTGCTGCATGCTTGTTTAGGGGCTATTAGAGGCAGAGGATCAGCAGGGCTGCCATGCAACTGGTATTGCTTAAAAGGAAATAAATATGGCAGCCTCCATATACCTCTCTCTTCAGTTCCCCTTTAACACGTCACTAAATGTCAATTCATAAAGATTAGAGCAGGCGGAATCAGTACGGAGAATACCGCTCCCTTGGAAGAGGTGATAAGCATGCAAATAACAGCTAAGTTATGCTTCATACACACTTGAGATAGAAGTCTTTGGAAAAGGCAAGATCACAGACCAATCTTACCACCCTTCATGTAGTATGAGAGCCATACTCTACACAGTCTATTCTATGGAGCTGCACTCCCCATCAGATAAAATCTTTGCAACATGCTGCACACAAAGATGCCCGTACACACTCAAAAGATCATTATCTGCAAAAGATCTGTTCCTGCAAAATATCCATTCCTGCAAAATGCATTCATAGTCTATGAGATCTGCAGATCATCATACACACTTGGTTTAACAGACAATCATCTGCAGATCATCTGCAGATCAGATCCACCAGGATGGATTTTCAGATCTGCAGATGATTGCCAGATATGCAGATGAAGTCTGTTAAACCAAGTGTGTATGATGATCTGCAGATCTCATAGACTATGAATGCATTTTGCAGGAATAGATATTTTGCAGGAACAGATCTTTTGCAGATAATGATCTTTTGAGTGTGTACGGGCATCTTTGTGTGCAGCATCTTGCAAAGATTTTATCTGATGGGGAGTGCAGCTCCATAGAATAGACTGTGTAGAGTATGGCTCTCATACTACATGGAAGGGGGTAAAATTGGTCTGTGACCTTGCCTTTTCCAAAGACTTTTATCTCAAGTGTGTATGAAGCATTAATGGAGACAGACCTCCCAGGCAGCAGCAGTAGGAGTAGAACAAAATAGGCTTTCCAGAATACCCAGGCTGTGTATTTTAACCTCTTGGGTACCTGTTTTCAGATATATTTCACATTAAAAAGCCTGCAAGTGTAACATTTTTTGAAGTTCTTCTAAGCTGAGGCAATTAAATAGATTGTTTAGAAAGAATAATAGACAGATTCAGGGCAAACAGAGGCAATTTAAAAAAATATGCACATCTAAAGGGAAGCTGGGGCTGCCTCTTATATTGTAAAGCTGCCTCTGCACAGAGAAAATGTATCAACTCAGTTAGCTTCCCATGTTACACCAGCCTACCGCCAGCCTAGTTCGGGAGATCACCGCATTGCTATCGCAACTGTAAATATTTTTATGAATGAGCACACAGAAGTCTAAAATACCAAATGCGGTATTTTCCCGCACAGATTTTTTTTACAGAACACACTTTTATGAATGATAGCCATTGTCAGAACTGACAAGATTAGCTGCATGCTTGTTTCTGGTGTAATTCAATTCACTGCTGCAGCCAAATAGATCAGCAGGACTGCCAGACAACTAGTATTGTTTAAAAGGAAATAAATATGGCAGCCACCATATCACTCTCACCTCGGGTTCACTTTAAAGGACAACTAAAATGAGAGGGATATGAAGGCTGTCATATTTATTGCCTTTTAAGCAATAAAAGTTGCCTGGCTGTCCTGCTAGTCCTCTCTAAGGCCTGGAACCCACTGAAAACCGCAAACGCAAAACGCAACCGCTAGCGTTTTGTCTGAGCGGTTTGCAAGCGGATTCATGCACGTTTTTGGTCGTGTTTTGCAACATTGTATTTTTTTCCCCAGCGGGTGCCTAGCGTTTTGCGTTTTGCGTTTTTATCCTGATTGGTCCTGTGAATTATTTTTCATTTTGTTACAGTGTGCTGAACCGCAAAACGCTAGCAAAACCGCTCAGTTTAGGTTTTGCTGAGCGTTTCCGCTAGCGGTTCAATACTTTACATTGAAGCGCTAACACTCCCAAAATGCTGCATGTCCTGCGTTTGCGCTTCTGAGAAACGCAAACGCTCCTGTGGAAGTTGCCCCATCCATTAACATTAGCCCAGCGTTTTGGCAAACTGCTAGCGTATCGCAGTGCTGCCAAAACGCTGCCAAAAGCGCTCCTGTGGGTTCCAGCCCTAATACTTTCAGCCATAGACCCTGAACAAGCATACAGCAGATCAGGTGGTTCTGACATTATTGACAGATCTGACAAGATTACCAGCATGTTTGTTTCTACTGTGGTTCCAACACTACTTCAGCCAAATAGATCAGCAGGGTTGCCAGGCAGCTGGTAGTGCTTAACCACTTGCCGACCGCGTCACACCGACGGGTGTGGGTGTGACGGCAGCGCCAGGACCGCCTAACACCGATCGGCGTAAGGTCTTGGAGCAGTGGTAATTAAGCAGTACTTCCCAAGCAAGCTCGCCCGGTATGGGGTCAAGCTGTATAAGCTATGCGAAAGGGCCACAGGCTATACATATGGTTTTAGGGTCTATGAGGGAAAAGATTCAAGTTTGGAGCCGGTCGTATGCCCTGACTACCTGGGGTGCAGTGGCAAGATTGTGTGGGACTTGGTGTCACCCTTATTCCACAAGGGGTACCATCTCTACGTGGACAATTACTACACAAGCGTGGCCCTCTATCAGCATTTGAAGATAGTCAGAATTCCCTGCTGTGGCACTGGCACCGTGCGGCCTAGTTGCCGGGGCTTCCCCCAACAGCTCATTACTACCTCACTTGTATGGGGGGAGAGGGCTGCCTTGTGTAATGAAGACCTTCTTGCAGTGAAATGGAAGGACAAGAGGGACATTTACCTGTCCACCATTCACAGAGACACCACAGTCCAAATTGCATGAGTAACTGGAGTCATTGAAAAGCCCTTCACTGTCCATGACTATAATTTAAACATGGGAGGGGTGGACTTCAACGACCAGATGTTGGCTCCGTATTTAGTTTCCCGAAGGACCAGACGATGGAATAAAAAAAAAGTGTCTGTTTACTTGATTCAATTGGCAATTTTCAACAGCTTTGTTCTTTACAGTAAGGCTGGGAGAACAACAGGATCCTTGCTTCAATTTCAGGAAGAGATCGTTTTGGAACTCCTGTATCCAAGAGGGGTCATGGCCAACCCCCCTGATGTAGTTAGTCGGCTACATGAAAGACACTATGCTTATGTCTTTCCGAGTACTCCAGGTCAACGCACCCCATTGTCATGTCTATAAGAGGGCTGGAATGAGGCGTGACACCACAGTTTTTTGTCCCTACTGTCCTGACCGGCCTGCCCTATGCATAGGGGAGTGTTTCGAGAAGTTCCACTCCCAGATCCATTATTAGAGTAGGGAACTCAAGACATAGCAGTAAGCACACAAGGGTCTCTCAGGGCTCTTTCACACTGGAGCGATGCGTTGCGGCAAATTGCCTAGCGAAAGTCCCACTTTGCGGGCCCCACTACACAGGAAGTGGTTGACTTAATGCTAGTGCAAACCTACATTACCGTGTGGCTCCTGTGGCAATTTGCATCAGCCCGGAAGTCATGTTAGTCTATGGCGACGCAAAGATTACTACCTACTTGGCCGAATGCCAGACAGGGAATACCAAGTACTAACATTGAAGGTCCGTTTTTGGCGATGCGGTGCGGGGGGCGCAACCCACCGGATACGCCAATATGCAGTGTGAAACCAGACATCAGCTTATGAGAGACCCAAATACATAGGGCTGCCAGAAACCTCTCCTTTCACTTTGGACAAAATGCATAGGGCTTGATTCACAAAGCGGTGCTAACTGTTAGCACGCCTGTGAAAACCCCCTTAGCACGTCTAAACACGCTTTTCGCGCATAACACTTTACGCGCACAAAACTTTATGCGCGTAAAACTTTACGCGCGTACTGCACAGAGCGCAGGGCGCTCCGCGCAAAGTGCCCATTAAAGCCTATGGGACTTAGCGCGAGTAAAACTTTGTGCGCGTAAAACCAGCGATCTGATTGAGAAATCCAGTGCTAACCTACTTAGCACCCTGGTTAGCGCGTCTAAAGACTTTAGACGTTCTAAGTAGGTTAGCACCGCTTTGTGAATCAAGCCCATAGTGTACTTCGCCACATCTCTGTGCGATTTGCGCTTTGCACACTGTCCCATGGGAAAGAAGAAGTTTGTCCTCAGAAGGAAAGTAAAAAAAAAACAACAGGTAAGCAAAAAAGTTAATAGTTCCAAATGTTAATGTTTGGTTAAAAAGGTTCAATAAAGTTTATCAATGTTACTGTATGTATTGCATTGCTGCTTGCTTGTTTTTTGTTTTTTTTTCCTTCTCATTTTCCATCCTTAACTCTTCCAGGTGGACTGACCGACTGACCAACCAGCTGCAGCACTGATGGTGCATCCTGACAGAAGCATTGTGCGTCTGTCAGATTACACACTAGTCGGTGCATGCAGCGCTGCAGGACGAGATTTCTCCTCCACAGTAAAATACATTTGCCAAGGCATATGAGCTGAGGAGCGGTGTTGGAGTTTCTATGCTTTGGCAAGCACTTTGTATCAGAATTAGCAACGTTTTTTTCATCCACATCGATCGATGTGAATGGATTACTCGGGTTTGCCAGGGCATACTAGCTAAGTGGGTTTGGAAAATTTTGTGGGTCTTGTCCTGAAAAACGCCATGCCTCTCTTTTTTTTCACATTTTTCGGCAAATATTTTTTCATCCACATTGATCAATGCGAATGAGAGAATCTTTGCTGTTCATTTTTCCTTTTATGGAATAAAAAAGTGCATCTATCTCCTCACAACCTAGGATCACCAACACAGGAGTAGTGTTGGGCGAACAGTGTTCGCCACTGTTCGGGTTCTGCAGAACATCACCCTGTTCGGGTGATGTTCGGGTTCGGCCGAACACCTGATGGTGTTCGGCCAAACTGTTCGGCCATATGGCCGAACTAAGAGCGCATGTGATTGGCCGAACGGGTCACGTGTAGTGTTGGGCGAACATCTAGATGTTCGGGTTCGGGCCGAACATGGCCGCGATGTTCGGGTGTTCGAGCCGAACTCCGAACATAATGGAAGTCAATGGGGACCCGAACTTTCGTGCTTTGTAAAGCCTCCTTATTTGCTACATACCCCAAATTTACAGGCTATATGCACCTTGGGAGTGGGTACAAGAGGAAAAAAAATTAGCAAAAAGAGCTTATAGTTTTTGAGAAAATCGATTTTAAAGTTTCAAAGGGAAAACTGTCTTTTAAATGCGGGAAATGTCTGTTTTCTTTGCACAGGTAACATGCTTTTTGTCGGCATGCAGTCATAAATGTAATACATATAAGAGGTTCCAGGAAAAGGGACCGGTAACGCTAACCCAGCAGCAGCACACGTGATGGAACAGGAGGAGGGTGGCGCAGGAGGAGAAGGCCACGCTTTGAGACACAACAACCCAGGCCTTGCATGAGGACAAGAAGCGTGCGGATAGCAATTTGCGTTTTGTCGCCATGCAGTCATAAATTTAATACAGATGAGAGGTTCAATAAACAGGGACCGGAAACGCTAACCCATCACAGATGTTCATTGTTCATGTTACTTGGTTGGGGTCCGGGAGTGTTGCGTAGTCGTTTCCAATCCAGGATTGATTCATTTTGATTTGAGTCAGACGGTCTGCATTTTCTGTGGAGAGGCGGATACGCCGATCTGTGACAATGCCTCCGGCAGCACTGAAACAGCGTTCCGACATAACGCTGGCTGCCGGGCAAGCCAGCACCTCTATTGCGTACATTGCCAGTTTGTGCCAGGTGTCTAGCTTCGATACCCAATAGTTAAAGGGTGCAGATGGATTGTTCAACACAGCTATGCCATCTGACATGTAGTCCTTGACCATCTTCTCCAGGCGATCGGTGTTGGAGGTGGATCTGCACGCTTGCTGTTCTGTGTGCTGCTGCATGGGTGTCAGAAAATTTTCCCACTCCAAGGACACTGCCGATACCATTCCCTTTTGGGCACTAGCTGCGGCTTGTGTTGTTTGCTGCCCTCCTGGTCGTCCTGGGTTTGCGGAAGTCAGTCTGTCGGCGAACAACTGGCTAGAGGAGGGGGAGGATGTCAATCTCCTCTTTAAAGTCTCCACAAGGGCCTGCTGGTATTCTTCCATTTTGACCTGTCGGACTCTTTCTTCAAGCAGTTTTGGAACATTGTGTTTGTACCGTGGATCCAGAAGGGTATAAACCCAGTAATTGGTGTTGTCCAGAATGCGCACAATGCGTGGGTCGCGTTCAATGCAGTCCTAGGCCGAAGAGGTCATAGCCTAGGGTCACAAAAACCTGTTTATTTGGGCTATTTCAATGGTAGTGATGGTGACGTACATAAATCTCAGCCATGGCCGTTAGCAACGTCTGAATTTCACGAAATGTCTCATGCAGGTAGAAGACATATTGTTAGACTTGGATTCCAAAGATGGGGTCCCTACATCTCTGCAAACCAGAGTTACAGGGGTCCAAAATTGGTAAAATCCCCCATAGACTTTCATTGCCTCCCTATTTCACTTTCCAAAATCTCACATCTTTTCAAAGGGCAATGGCTCAGCAGTACCAAATTTTCTAGCATTGTAGGGACCCTTAGGGGGAACATGACTGGTGAGTTTCGGGCCCCTAGGCCAAAGAGGTCATAGCCTAGGGTCACAAAAACCTGTTTATTTGGGCTATTTCAATGGTAGTGATGGTGACGTACATAAATCTCAGCTATGGCCGTTAGCAACGTCTGAATTTCACGAAATGTCTCATGCAGGTAGAAGACATATTGTTAGACTTGGATTCCAAAGATGGGGTCCCTACATCTCTGCAAACCAGAGTTACAGGGGTCCAAAATTGGCAAAATCCCCCATAGACTTTCATTGCCTCCCTATTTCACTTTCCAAAATCTCACATCTTTTCAAAGGGCAATGGCTCAGCAGTACCAAATTTTCTAGCATTGTAGGGACCCTTAGGGGGAACATGACTGGTGAGTTTCGGGCCCCTAGGCCATAGAGGTCATAGCCTAGGGTCACAAAAACCTGTTTATTTGGGCTATTTCAATGGTAGTGATGGTGACGTACATAAATCTCAGCTATGGCCGTTAGCAACGTCTGAATTTCACGAAATGTCTCATGCAGGTAGAAGACATATTGTTAGACTTGGATTCCAAAGATGGGGTCCCTACATCTCTGCAAACCAGAGTTACAGGGGTCCAAAATTAGTAAAATCCCCCATAGACTTTCATTGCCTCCCTATTTCACTTTCCAAAATCTCACATCTTTTCAAAGGGCAATGGCTCAGCAGTACCACATTTTCTAGCATTGTAGGGACCCTTAGGGGGAACATGACTGGTGAGTTCCGGGCCCCTAGGCCAAATAGGTCATAGCCTAGGGTCACAAAAACCTGTTTATTTGGGCTATTTCAATGGTAGTGATGGTGACGTACATAAATCTCAGCTATGGCCGTTAGCAACGTCTGAATTTCACGAAATGTCTCATGCAGGTAGAAGACATATTGTTAGACTTGGATTCCAAAGATGGGGTCCCTACATCTCTGCAAACCAGAGTCACAGGGGTCCAAAATTGGTAAAATCCCCCATAGACTTTCATTGCCTCCCTATTTCACTTTCCAAAATCTCACATCTTTTCAAAGGGCAATGGCTCAGCAGTACCAAATTTTCTAGCATTGTAGGGACCCTTAGGGGGAACATGACTGGTGAGTTTCGGGCCCCTAGGCCAAAGAGGTCATAGCCTAGGGTCACAAAAACCTGTTTATTTGGGCTATTTCAATGGTAGTGATGGTGACGTACATAAATCTCAGCTATGGCCGTTAGCAACGTCTGAATTTCACGAAATGTCTCATGCAGGTAGAAGACATATTGTTAGACTTGGATTCCAAAGATGGGGTCCCTACATCTCTGCAAACCAGAGTTACAGGGGTCCAAAATTGGTAAAATCCCCCATAGACTTTCATTGCCTCCCTATTTCACTTTCCAAAATCTCACATCTTTTCAAAGGGCAATGGCTCAGCAGTACCAAATTTTCTAGCATTGTAGGGACCCTTAGGGGGAACATGACTAGTGAGTTTCGGGCCCCTAGGCCAAAGAGGTCATAGCCTAGGCTCACAAAAACCTGTTTATTTGGGCTATTTCAATGGTAGTGATGGTGACGTACATAAATCTCAGCTATGGCCGTTAGCAACGTCTGAATTTCACGAAATGTCTCATGCAGGTAGAAGACATATTGTTAGACTTGGATTCCAAAGATGGGGTCCCTACATCTCTGCAAACCAGAGTTACAGGGGTCCAAAATTGGTAAAATCCCCCATAGACTTTCATTGCCTCCCTATTTCACTTTCCAAAATCTCACATCTTTTCAAAGGGCAATGGCTCAGCAGTACCAAATTTTCTAGCATTGTAGGGACCCTTAGGGGGATCATGACTGGTGAGTTTTGCCACTGCTGAGCCATTGCCCTTTGAAATGGTGTGAGATTTTGGAACGGTAAATAGTAGGCCCAATAAAAGCCTATGGGGGATTTTACCAATTTTGGACCCCTGTAACTCTGGTTTGCAGAGATGTAGGGACCCCATCTTTGGAATCCAAGTCTAACAATATGTCTTCTACCTGCATGAGACATTTCGTGAAATTCAGACGTTGCTAACGGCCATAGCTGAGATTTATGTACGTCACCATCACTACCATTGAAATAGCCCAAATAAACAGGTTTTTGTGACCCTAGGCTATGACCTCTTTGGCCTAGGGGCCCGAAACTCACCAGTCATGTTCCCCCTAAGGGTCCCTACAATGCAAGTAAATTTGGTACTGCTGAGCCATTGCCCTTTGAAAAGATGTGAGATTTTGGAAAGTGAAATAGGGAGGCAATGAAAGTCTATGGGGGATTTTACCAATTTTGGACCCCTGTAACTCTAGTTTGCAGAGATGTAGGGACCCCATCTTTGGAATCCAAGTCTAACAATATGTCTTCTACCTGCATGAGACATTTCGTGAAATTCAGACGTTGCTAACGGCCATGGCTGAGATTTATGTACGTCACCATCACTACCATTGAAATAGCCCAAATAAACAGGTTTTTGTGACCCTAGGCTATGACCTCTTCGGCCTAGGACTGCATTGAACGCGACCCAGGCATTGTGCGCATTCTGGACAACACCAATTACTGGGTTTATACCCTTCTGGATCCACGGTACAAACACAATGTTCCAAAACTGCTTGAAGAAAGAGTCCGACAGGTCAAAATGGAAGAATACCAGCAGGCCCTTGTGGAGACTTTAAAGAGGAGATTGACATCCTCCCCCTCCTCTAGCCAGTTGTACGCCGACAGACTGACTTCCGCAAACCCAGGACGACCAGGAGGGCAGCAAACAACACAAGCCGCAGCTAGTGCCCAAAAGGGAATGGTATCGGCAGTGTCCTTGGAGTGGGAAAATTTTCTGACACCCATGCAGCAGCACACAGAACAGCAAGCGTGCAGATCCACTTCCAACACCGATCGCCTGGAGAAGATGGTCAAGGACTACATGTCAGATGGCATAGCTGTGTTGAACAATCCATCTGCACCCTTCAACTATTGGGTATCGAAGCTAGACACCTGGCACAAGCTAGCAATGTACGCAATAGAGGTGCTGGCTTGCCCGGCAGCCAGCGTTATGTCGGAACGCTGTTTTAGTGCTGCCGGAGGCATCATCACAGATCGGCTTATCCGCCTCTCCACAGAAAATGCAGACCGTCTGACTCAAATTAAAATGAATCAATCCTGGATTGGAAACGACTACGCAACACTCCCGGACCCCAACCAAGTAACATGAACAATGAACATCTGTGATGGGTTAGCGTTTCCGGTCCCTGTTTATTGAACCTCTCATCTGTATTAAATTTATGACTGCATGGCGACAAAACGCAAATTGCTATCCGCACGCTTCTTGTCCTCATGCAAGGCCTGGGTTGTTGTGTCTCAAAGCGTGGCCTTCTCCTCCTGCGCCACCCTCCTCCTGTTCCATCACGTGTGCTGCTGCTGGGTTAGCGTTACCGGTCCCTTTTCCTGGAACCTCTTATATGTATTACATTTATGACTGCATGCCGACAAAAAGCATGTTACCTGTGCAAAGAAAACAGACATTTCCCGCATTTAAAAGACAGTTTTCCCTTTGAAATTTTAAAATCGATTTTCTCAAAAACTATAAGCTCTTTTTGCTAATTTTTTTTTTCCTCTTGTACCCACTCCCAAGGTGCACATACCCTGTAAATTTGGGGTATGTAGCATGTAAGGAGGCTTTACAAAGCACAAAAGTTCGGGTCCCCATTGACTTCCATTATGTTCGGAGTTCGGCTCGAACACCCGAACATCGCGGCCATGTTCGGCCTGTTCGGCCCGAACCCGAACATCTAGGTGTTCGCCCAACACTACGACAGGAGCCCCACAAGGTTGCGTTCTGTCGCCGTTTCTGTTCTCTCTGTATACAAATAACTGCAAATCCACGTTAGACTCAGTAAAAGTAATCAAATTCGCTGACGACACAACCAATAATGATGAGAAAGAGTACCGCCACCAGGTTGAAGGTGTCTGTCACTGGTGCAGAGAGAACGGATTGGTTCTAAACACAGCGAAAACTGTGGAGATGATTGTTGATTTCAGGAGATGTGCCTCCACCCCGCCACCAATCTGCATCGATGGCAAGGAGGTGGAAAGAGTCCCCAGCGTCCGCCTTTTGGGCACAACCATCTCTAATGACCTGAAGTGGAAGGCCAACACTGCCTCCACACAGAGGAAATCCCAACAGAGACTTTTCTTTCTCCGCCAACTAAAAAAGTTTGGTATGGCCCAAAAACTTCTGACAAACTTCTACTCCGCTACAATCGAATCTGTCCTATGCTCTTCCATCCTGGTTTGGTAAGCCAGCTCCTCTGCCAGCGACAGACTCAAACTGCAGAGGGTCATCAGATCAGCGGAGAGGATCATCGGGAGATCCCTTCCCTCTCTGGACCTCCTTTACCATTCTAGGCTGTACTCCAGAGCATTAAAAGATCACCAGCGACCCCTCACACTCAGGCCATCGCTTCTTTAGTCAGCTCCCCTCGAGCCGGAGACTCCGGTTCCGGTCCAAGACCTCAAGGCATAAAAACAGTTTCTTTCCCTTGGCTGTCAACCTTCTGAACTCTCTCCACGTAACTGCCCATCCCCACACCAAACACCATGCCGGCACTGCGGCACACTACACATAGATAGACGGCGCTCTAGCTCAAGCCACCTTTCTTTTGACTTTCTTTTGGTTGTTTTTTTTGGGTGTTTTTTGTGTTGTTACTTATGCTACATTGTCTCTCTCTGCAAATGTGGTCCTTCCTGACTGCTTGTTTTGTCCTGAATCTGTATCTATATCCTGTATCAGTACCCTGTACGTGCCAAGCCCAATTCCGGGCACGACCCAGTCGTGCTTGGCGATAATGAAGATTCTGATTCTGATTCTGATCACCTGTATGCCCAATATAAGGAGTATAGCAAAAACTCCTAATACTGGCCATACATGTAATGATAGCAGAGATGCTAAAATGCCAGGACAGACCCCAAAAATGACCCCATTGTGGAAAGAAGACAGCCCAAGGTATTCGCTTTTTGTTACAAGTTAGCAGAAATAGTTTTTTTTTTTTTCTCACAAAGTTTTCAGAGTATGCAGCAGAAGCTATGCTCTCATCTCTCTGCTGGAGTCCAGTGCTGTGCTTCCACCCCAGGGGCAGACCCAGGATATTCAAGGGGGGGATTCCACGAAAGGTCTCTTTCAGAAAATCGTTCACTACTGCGCATGCGCTAGCGCAGCATTTGCCCACAAAATAGACACACATTGGGTAGACAGATATCCTCCCCCCTTTTAGCCAGATGACCCCCGCTTATAGTACAGGTAGCCAGATGACCCCCTATTTATAGTATAGGTAGCTATATGACCGCCCATTTAGGATAGGTAGCCACATGATCCCCATTTATGGTATATAGCCAGATGATCCCCACCCCATTTAATATATGTAGCCAGATCCCTCTTTACTGACTGTATATAGCCAGATGACCCTTCAAAGGATATAGCCAGACCCCCTTGTTTATAGCCAAATCCCCTTTGTATATGGCCAGACCCCCTTTATATATGGCTAGACTCCTTGTATAAAGCCAGACCCCTTTGTATATGGCCAGATCCCCCTTGTATATAGGCAGTGTATATAGTAAGATCCCACCTGTATATAGGCAGTGAATATAGTCAGATCCCCCCTGTATACAGGCCATGTATATAGTCATATTCCCCCCCTTGTATATAGGCAGCGTATATATTAAGATCCCCCAGGTATACAGGCAGTGTATATAGTAAGATCCCTCAGGTATATAGGCAGTGTATATAGTAAGATCCCCCGGGTATATAGGCAGATCGCCCCCTGTATATAGGCAGTGTAGATAGTAAGATCCCCCAGGTTTATGGGCAGTGTATATAGGCAGATCCCCCAGGTATATAGGCAGTGTATATAGTAAGATCCCGCAGGTTTATAGGCAGTGTATATAGGCAGATTGCCCCCTGTATATAGGAAGTGTATATAGGCAGATCCCCCAGGTATATAGGCAGGGGCGTAGCAATAGGGGGTGCAGCGGTAGCGACCGCATCGGGGCCCTTGGGCCAGAGGGGCCCTGGAGGGCTCTCCCTCAACTACATTATTAGCTCTCTATTGGTCCTGTGCTCATAATAATCACTTCTATAGATACTTTGAATAGTGGTAATCACTAACACACTGTTGCCCATCCCCTTCTTGCACCTCTGACACTGTAGTTGCCATTGGCAGGTTTTGGTGTGCCGTATCAATTGTTATGTATAGAGTGCTTGGGGGGGCCCCAATGTAAGACTTGCATCGGGGCCCACAGCTCCTTAGCTACGCCACTGTATATAGGCAATGTAGATAGTAAGATCCCCCAGGTTTATAGGCAGTGTATATAGGCAGATCCCCCTGGTATATAGGCAGTGTACATAGTAAGATCCCCTAGGTTTATAGGCAGTGTATATAAGCAGATCCCACAGGTATATAGGCAGATCCCCCCGGTATATAGGAAGATAGCCCCCTGTATATAGGCAGTTTATGTAGGCAGATCCCCCAGGTATATAGGCAGTGTATATAGTAAGATCCCCCAGGTTTATAGGCAGTGTATATAGTAAGATCCCCCAGGTTTATAGGCAGTGTATATAGGCAGATCCCCCAGGTATATAGGCAGTGTAATAAGTAAGATCCCCCAGATTTATAGGCAGTGTATATAGGCAGATCCCCCAGGTATATAGGCAGTGTATATAGTAAGATCCCCCAGGTTTATAGGCAGTGTATATAGGCAGTGTAGATAGTAAGATCCCCAAGGTTTATAGGCAGTGTATATAGGCAGATCCCCCAGGTATACAGGCAGTGTAATAAGTAAGATCCCCCAGGTTTATAGGCAGTGTATATAGGCAGATCCCCCAGGTATATAGGCAGTGTAGATAGTAAGATCCCCCAGGTTTATAGGCAGTGTATATAGGCAGATCCCCCAGGTATATAAGGGCTTCTAAGAGTACAATGGTTAATTTGCATATATTCAGCAGTGGTGCCTGGGAGACATCTCGAGCTCACTCCAACCTGAATTATCGCAAATTATTTCTGTTTTAGGAAAGCAAACTTTTGTTTTTCTTAACATCTTAGTAAGGGGGCTTTTAGGACCATTGTAGTCCCTTACACACCCCAATGAGTTCTGGGTCACCATGAGCTTGCTGGTTAGTCTGTGCCTCTCGGATTTACAAGCCCTACTCCATAGAGCCAAATTAATCCATGCCATGCACTGATGAGGATCAAACAATCCGAAACAGTCTGTATGCATGTTGGATTATTATGGCTCTGTACATATTAACAAGCTGACACATCATTGCATTCCAGCGGTTCTGGAGGTGTGTTTAGCTTCTAAGGGTACAATGGTTAATTTGCATATATTCAGCAGTGGTGCCTGGGAGACATCTCAAGCTCACTCCAACCTGAATTATCGCAAATTCTTTCTGTTTTAGGAAAGCAAACTTTTGTTTTTCCCCAGGTATATAGGCAGTGTATATAGTAAGATCCCCCAGGTTAATAGGCAGTGTATATAGGCAGATCCCCCAGGTATATAGGCAGATCCCCCAGGTATATAGTCAGTGTAGATAGTAAGATCCCCCAGGTTTATAGGCAGTGTATATAAGCAGATCCCCCAAGTATATAGGCAGTGTATATAGTAAGATCCCCAAGGTTTATAGGCAGTTTATATAGGCAGATCCCCCAGGTATATAGGCAGTGTAATAAGTAAGATCCCCCAGGTTTATAGGCAGTGTATATAGGCAGATCCCCCAAGTATATAGGCAGTGTATATAGTAAGAGCCCCCAGGTTTATAGGCAGTGTATATAGGAAGATCCCCCAGGTATATAGGCAGTGTAATAAGTAAGATCCCCCAGGTTTATAGGCAGTGTATATAGGCAGATCCTCCAGGTATATAGGCAGTGTAGATAGTAAGATCCCCCAGGTTTATAGGCAGTGTATATAGGCAGATCCCCCAGGTATATAGGCAGTGTAGATAGTAAGATCCCCCAGTTTTATAGGCAGTGTATATAGGCAGATCCCCCAGGTATATAGGCAGTGTATATAGTAAGATCCCCCAGGTTTATAGGCAGTGTATATAGGCAGTGTAGATAGTAAGATCCCCAAGGTTTATAGGCAGTGTATATAGGCAGATCCCCCAGGTATACAGGCAGTGTAATAAGTAAGATCCCCCAGGTTTTGCAGTGTATATAGGCAGATCCCCCAGGTATATAGGCAGTGTAGATAGTAAGATCCTCCAGGTTTATAGGCAGTGTATATAGGCAGATCCCCCAGGTATATAGGCAGTGTATATAGTAAGATCCCCCAGGTTTATAGGCAGTGTATATAGGCAGATCCCCCAGGTATATAGGCAGATCCCCCAGGTATATAGTCAGTGTAGATAGTAAGATCCCCCAGGTTTATAGGCAGTGTATATAAGCAGATCCCCCAAGTATATAGGCAGTGTATATAGTAAGATCCCCAAGGTTTATAGGCAGTTTATATAGGCAGATCCCCCAGGTATATAGGCAGTGTAGATAGTAAGATCCCCAAAATTTATAGGCAGTGTATATAGGCAGATCCCCCAGGTATATAGGCAGTGTAATAAGTAAGATCCCCCAGGTTTATAGGCAGTGTATATAGGCAGATCCCTCAGGTATATAGGCAGTGTAGACAGTAAGATCCTGAAGATTTATAGGCAGTGTATATAGGCAGATCCCCCAGGTATATAGGCAGTGTATATAGTAAGAGCCCCCAGGTTTATAGGCAATGTATATAGGCAGATCCCCGAGGTATATAGGCAGATCCCCGAGGTATATAGGCAGTGTATATAGGCAAGTCCCCCAGGTATATAGGCAGTGTATATAGGCAGATCCACCAGGTATATAGGCAGATCGCCCCCTGTATATTGGCAGTGTATATAGGCAGATCCCCCAGGTATATACCATCAGACCATCACCTTCTCACCTTCAACCTCCTCACTGAAGGCACCTCCAAACTACCCGCCCACCCACCTGGTCGATGGCAGCGAGACCTACGCAAGCTCAACCCTAGCATCCTTGCTGACCCCCTCCATGCCCTCTCCTCCACTCTCCCCACCCTAACCTGTCCTAAATCTCAGTATCTCCAAACTCTCTCATCAGCCCTAGAGAAAGCTGCTCCACCAATATTTCGCCGCAACCGACCCCCTAACCCCCAGCCCTGGCGCACTACCCATACTCGCAACCTCCAGAGGAAAACATGCGCCACTGAACGGAAATGGAGGAAAACTAGACTTAACCAGGATTTCCTACAATACAAGACCAACCTGCTGTAGTTCCACACTGCCCTTGCTCAGGCAAAGCAGGAATACTTTACTAAGCTCTTCGGAGCACAAGCATCCAACCCCCGGCGTCTTTTTGCCACTTTCAACTCCCTGCTTAAACCCACCATCCCACCCTCTGTTTCCTCCCTCTCTGCCACAGATTTAGCCACCCACTTCACCAACAAAATTGTCTCCATCCGCCAGGAAATCTCCAATCTCCAATCTTCACCTCCCACCCCCTCCCAACCAGCTCCTCCTCCACCCTATCCTCCCCTCACATTCTTCACTCCTACTACCACCGAGGAAGTCAACCACCTACTGCAGACTTCCCATACCACAACTTCCCCCCTTGACCCCATCCCTTCTGATTTACTCCAGCCTCACTTCACGGAATTGGCCCCAGTCCTCACTACCCTGTTCAACCTTTCCCTATCCACAGGCACCTTCCCTTCAGACTTCAAGCAGGCCACTGTACTACCCCTGGTCAAGAAACCCTCCCTCGACCCCTTGCTACCCTCCAACTACTGTCCTATCTCCCTCCTCCCCTTTGCCTCAAAACTCCTTGAGCGTCTGGTTCACAAATGCCTGACCCAGTACCTCAATGCCAACTCACTGCTAGACCCACTGTAATCTGGATTTCGGCCTGCCCACTCAACCGAAACTGCTCTCACCAAAGTGGTCAATGACCTTGCCTTAGCTAAAGCTGAAGGTAAATACTCCATTCTCCTCCTCCTTGACCTTTCAGCAGCTTTTGACACAGTAGATCATCCCCTACTCCTCCAGTCCCTCCAGTCCATAGGCATTCACAATCTCACCCTGTCCTGGCTTTCATCCTACCTCTCCAACCGCTCATTCATGACCGCCTTTAATGAGTCCTCGTCCACCCCCAACCACCTCTCGGTGGGAGTCCCCCAAGGTTCGGTCCTAGGCCCCCTACTGTTCACCCTATACACATCCTCCATTGGCAAGGTTATCTCCTCCATGGGTTTTAACTATCATCTGTATGCAGATGACACCCAGATCTACATCCACACCCCTGACATATCCCCCACTACCATGGACAAGGTCTCCTCCTGCCTATCAGCCATCTCCTCCTGGATGTCCGCTAGGTTCCTGAAACTAAATCTAGACAAAACGGAATTTATGATCTTCCCACCCCGGCCATCCATGAACCTCCCAGATGTGCATGTCACTGTTAACCACACTACCATTTGCCCTACCCCTCAAGCCCGCTGTCTGGGTGTCACCCTGGACTCCACACTCTCCTTCACTCCCCACATCCAAAACCTCACAAAGTCCTGCAACTTCCACCTTCGTAACATCTGTAAGATTCGCCCTTTCCTGACCTCTGCCACCACCAAACTTCTCATCCATGCCCTCATAATTTCCCGCCTTGACTACTGCAATGCCCTGCTGTCTGGTCTCCCTATGACCCAAACAGCCCCACTGCAGTCCATCATGAATGCGGCAGCCAGAATTATCCACTGCTCCCATCGCGGATCCCCTCCTTGAATCCCTCCACTGGCTTCCTATCCAGTTCAGAATCAGAATCAGATTCAAGATACTGTGTCTGACCTACAAATCTGTCCACAAAACCTGTCCAACCTACATTTCTGATCTTACTCAGAGGTACACACCTAGCCGCTCACTCCGCTCTTCCAATGAACTTTGCCTAACCGCCCCCCGCATTACCATTATTCTCAAGAGCTGCTCCAACACTATGGAACTCCCTACCTCCACCAATTAGGGCAGCCCCCTCCTTCAACATCTTCAAGAAAGCCCTCAAAACTCACCTTTTCACTCTGGCCTACTACCCCTCACAAGTGCTCTAAACCCACAACTCTGGCACAGCTGAACTCTGGTCCCCTACCTTTCGTGTCCTTACCTCTCCCTCTAGATTGTAAGCCTTTGGGCAGGGTCCTCCTCCTTTTGTGTCCTACCTGATCATGCACCTCCATTACTGTGAACCCATGCTATGCATCTGAGTGAACCTAACTTGCCTAATCTCCATGCTCCCCTCCAGTGACTAACTAAGCATTACCTTGTACTCATACTGTGCTGCATGATCTGGTCTTTCTTGTATTCATGTATTGTCATTTTGCTGTATGTCACCCCTAAATATTGTCTGTAACCTAAACTAATGTCCAGCATTGCGTAATTTGTTGGCGCTTTATAAATACAATAAATAATAATATAGGCAATGTAGATAGTAAGATCCCCCAGGTTTATAGGCAGTGTATATAGGCAGATCGCCCCCTGTATATAGGCAGATCTCCCAGGTATACAGGCAGTGTAGATAGTAAGATCCCCCAGGTTTATAGGCAGTGTATATAGGCAGATCGCCCAGGTATATAGGCAGTGTAGATAGTAATATCCCCCAGGTTTATAGGCAGTGTCTATAGGCAGATCCCCCAGGTATATAGGCAGTGTATATAGTAAGATCCCCAAGGTTTATAGGCAGTGTATATAGGCAGATCCCCCAGGTATATAGGCAGTGAATATAGTAAGAAGTTTATAGGCAGTGTATATAGGCAGATCCCCCAGGTATATAGGCAGATCGGCAGTGTAGATAGTAATAACCCCTCAGGTTTATAGGCAGTGTATATAGGCAGGTCCCCCAGGTATATAGGCAGTGTATATAGTAAGATCCCCCACTGCCTATATACCTGGGGATCTGCCTATATAGTGTATATAGTAAAATCCCCTAGGCAGTGGCGTAGCTACAAACCTCTGGGCCCCGATGCAGAATCTGGATGTGGGCCTCCTCCCCCCCCCCCCCCCCGGCAACACCCGATGCACATACATATCCGAATCCCTATAGTCAGCTATAGGTCTCCCCAGTATAGGTAGCCAGGCATAGGTAAGCCAGTATAGTTGCCCCCGGTATAGGTTAGCCAGGTAGGTGCCTCCAGCATAGGTAGCCAGTATAGTTACCCCCAAGTATAGGTTAGATAGGCAGGCGCCACTGGTGTAAGTTAGATAGGTGCCCCCAGTACAGGTTAGCTAGGTGGGTGCCTCTAATATAGGTAGTCAGAATAGTTGCCCCCAGCATAGGTTAGATAGGTAGGTGCCCCCAGTATAGGTTAGTTAGGTAGGTGCCTCTAATATAGGTAGCCAGTACAGTTGCCACCTGTATAGGCTAGCTAGGTGCCCCCAATACAGGTTAGATAAGTAAGTGCCCCCAGTATAGGTTAGATAGGTAGGTGCCCCCCAGTATAGGTTAGATTAGGTAGCTGCCCCCCAGTATAGGTTAGATTAGGTAGCTGCCCCCCAGTGTAGGTTAGATGAGGTAGGTGCCCCCCAGTATAGGTTAGATTAGGTAGCTGCCCCCCCCCCAGTATAGGTTAGATAGGTAGGTGACCCCCCCCCCCCCCAGTATAGGTTAGATTAGGTAGCTGCCCCCAGTGTAGGTTAGATGAGGTAGGTGCCCCCCAGTATAGGTTAGATTAGGTAGCTGCCCCCCCCAGAATAGGTTAGATACGTAGGTGCCCCCCCAGTATAGGTTAGATTAGGTAGCTGCCCCCAGTGTAGGTTAGATGAGGTAGGTGCCCCCCAGTATAGGTTAGATTAGGTAGCTGCCCCCCTAGTGCAGGTTAGATGAGGTAGCTGCCCCCCCATTATAGGTTAGATTAGGTAGCTGCCCCCCCAGTCTAGGTTAGATTAGGTAGCTGCCCCCCCAGTATAGGTTAGATTAGGTAGCTGCCCCCCAGTGTAGGTTAGATGAGGTAGGTGCCCCCCAGTATAGGTTAGATAGGTATGTGCCCCCCAGTGTAGGTTAGATTAGGTAGCTGCCCCCCAGTGTAGGTTAGATGAGGTAGGTGCCCCCCAGTATAGGTTAGATGAGGTAGATGCCCCCCCCCCCAGTATAGGTTAGATAGGTAGCTGCCCCCCAGTATAGGTTAGATTAGGTAGCTGCCCCCCAGTATAGGTTAGATTAGGTAGCTGCCCCCAGTATAGGTTAGTATAGGTAGCTGCCCCCCAGTGTAGGTTAGATGAGGTAGGTGCCCCCCCCCCAGTATAGGTTAGATTAGGTAGCTGCCCCCCCCCAGTATAGGTTAGATTAGGTAGGTGCCCCCCAGTATAGGTTAGATTAGGTAGGTGCCCCCCAGTATAAGGTTAGATGAGGTAGGTGCCCCCCAGTATAGGTTAGATTAGGTAGCTGCCCCCTAGTGTAGGTTAGATGAGGTAGGTCCCCCCCAGTATAGGTTAGATTAGGTAGCTGTCCCCCCCCCCCCAGTATAGGTTAGATAGGTAGGTGCCCCCCAGTATAGGTTAGATTAGGTAGGTGCCCCCAGTATAGGTTAGATAGGTAGGTGCCCCCCAGTATAGGTTAGATTTAGTAGGTGCCCCCCAGTATAAGGTTAGATTAGGTAGCTGCCCCTCAATATAAGGTTAGATTAGGTAGCTGCCCCCCAGGATAGATTAGGTAGCTACCCCCAGTATAGGATAGATTAGGTAGCTGCCCCCCAGGACAGGTTAGATTAGGCAGCTGCCCTCCAGGATAGATTAGGTAGCTGCCCCCCAGTATAGGTTAGGTAGGTAGGTAGGTGCCCCCCCATAATGGAGGGGGGAGCTGCAGCCGCGGGGAGGGCAGCCTGACCTCTCCCTCCCTTCCTCTCCCCGGGCTCCCCCCTCAGATGCAGAGTGAGCGCGCACGGAAGCGCTGTAGGCAGAACTCACCTCCCTGCGTTCCAATCGCCGCTGATCTCCTCTCTGCATAGACGCTGAGTGATACACACGCTGCTTCCTGTTTAGCCGGAAGCAGCGTGTGTATCACTCAGCGTCTATGCAGAGAGGAGATCATTGGCGATTGGAACGCAGGGAGGTGAGTTCTGCCTACAGCGCTTCCGTGCGCGCTCACTCTGCATCTGAGGGGGGAGCCCGGGGAGAGGAAGGGAGGGAGAGGTCGAGTTGCCCTTCCCGCGGCTGCGGCTCCCCCCTCCCAATAGCGCGCATGGCCCTAGAAACAGGAGTCGGGCCCGGTCGCGAAGGCGACCCCTGCGACCCCGGGCCCAACGCCCATGCCCCCAGGTGTATATAGGCAGATCCCCCAGGTACATAGGCAGTGTATATAGGCAGGTCCCCCAGGTATATGGGCAGTGTATATAGTAATATCCCCCAGGTTTATAGGCAGTGTATATAGGCAGATCCCCCAGGTATATAGGCAGGTCCCCCAGGTATATAGGCAGTGTATATCGTAATATCCCCCAGGTTTGTAGGCAGTGTATATAAGCAGATCCCCCAGGTATATAGGCAGTGTATATAGGCAGATTGCCCCCTGTATATAGGCAGTACCCCAGGTATATAGGCAGTACCCCCATTACTGCCCCCCCCCCCTGTACCGCTTTAACCACTTAAGGACCGTGGTGTTAAACCCCCCTAGTGACCAGGCTATTTTTAACTAAAATGGCCACTGCAGCTTTAACCACTTAAGGACCAGCTAACGCCCATAGGCGTCAGCAGGTCTTAAGTGGGATCGAGCGGCCTTTCCATGTCAGTTCATGGAGAGTGTCTCCGTGAACAGCCGGAGAGCCGCCGATCGCGGCTCGCCGGCAAAATGTAAACACGCGGGGAAGAAATCCCCGCTGTTTACATTATACGGCGCTGCTGCGCAGCAGCGCCATAAGGCAGATCAGCGATCCCCGGCCTCTGATTGGCCGGGGATCGCCGGCATATGATAGGCTGAAGCCTATCCTTCAATGCGCAGGACGGAATTCTCACAGGAAGAGGGAGAGGGAGGGAGAGGGATGGAGCGCCGAAAACGCTGCGGAGGGGGGCTTTGAAGAGCCCCCCCCCCCCCCCCCCCCCGCAAAGTGCAGCAAGCCGGCGGCGATCAGACTCCCCCAGGAGGACATCCCTCTAGTGGGGAAAAAAGGGGGTAAGTCTGATCGCCCTGGCTATTTCATGATCGGTGCTGCGGGCTGAAGAGCCCACGCAGCACCGATCAGAAAAAAATCCCCTGGTCCTTAAGGCCAAGCTGCAGGGCCGCACAACTCAGCACTCAAGTGATTTGGGTCTGATCGCCCACCCCCCCATTGTTTATTTTTTATAAATATTTTTTTGAAAAATTTGTGCCACTCCCTCCCTCCCGGCGCCAGCCAATCAGTGTGATCGGCTGTCGTAGGCTTCAGCCTATGACAGCAGATCACTCCCCGGCCTATGGAGGGGACAGCCATGTCACACGGCTGTCCTCTGTACAGCGCTGCTGCTGATCGCAGTGCTGTAGGGGGTAATTAGATGGCGGCTACGCCATCTAACAGTCTCCCGAGCAGCGATTGCCGCTCGGAGACTGAAGGTGGGGCGGAGCTCCGCCCCCCGAGCAGTAGATGCTTGCGCGCGATCTCCTGCTAGCCCCATAGAAGACCGTTCTGGGGCTGCCACACTGCTCACGCCAATTGGTGTGGAGCAGTCGGCAAGTAGTTAACTTCTCAAGAGCTCCTCAGACTTCTCCTGGCTGCTGCATCTAAGAAAGTCCACCTGACCGGATTCCCCTGTGCTGATGTATTGCCCAGCAATATTCAATCACACTGCAGATCAGTGGTAACCCTGTTGCCTATTAATGCCAGCCGCACACAGGAAGTGATATCTGTCTACTTCCTGTATGCAGGTGGCGTTACTAAGCAACGCTCGGTGCTTTTTCATTGCCGCAGATCTGAGGTTTGAATCCTGCCAGGCAATCCAGCACAAGGGGATTGTCATCCGGACTTTAGAGAGGAGGGGGCTGGGAGCAGACTGGGAAGCCTGAGCAGGTAACACGGCTGCTCTACTGAAGCTGCAGGGAACCTGATTGACACCCTGCCCTGCACGCTGAGATGCAGAGCGCTTCCTCTCCAGTGCGGGGAGGGGAGATTGGCAACAGTAACCCCTCCCCCTGTGTGTACCAGTGCACCCAGTGGTGCTTGGAAAATTTCCGTGATATTGAATAACGAGCCTTGAGTAACGAGCATTTTTTCACTATTCGACTGCCGAATCTGAAGCCGTGACCGATTTTGAATCACGGTATTAAACCACGAGGCAGCCGTGAATTACAAATCTTCAGGCCGTGATCACACTCCTGATCACGGTAGAAAGCCGTTATTAGTTAGGTTGTGATTGGGCAGAAATGACGTCCCTGGGCCAATCAGAGGCCCCCCAGCCAGGCCCTAGCAACCAATCATAGGAGGGGAGGCCCTCTCCTCTTGTATATAGTGCAGTGCAGGCAGGTTCACTGATTACCGTATATCTACTACTGCTCTATTACTGACAGTATATTTGTATTTAGTTAAAGCGGACCCAAACCAAACATTTTTTTTTATTAAAAATATTTAGTTGCACCACTCTGACACATACAAAGATAAATAAACACTCCTTCAAGCCTATGAGCATTTCAGTGCATGCTTTTCACCCTTCTCTTTTTATAACTAGGGTTATACTGGAGGCAGCCATTAGCAATTCCTCCATTGCCGGACACCATCTACTCCACCAGTTTGCCGGAAAAATCCCGGCAATTTGAAAAGAAGGGAGGGGTTCCTCCAATAAATGTAAAATATTTTATATTTGTCATCATGCAGCTGAAAAAAGGCTGCTATTTAATATTATAATTTAGAAAATAGGTTTTATTTCTGAAATCTTGTATTTTTAATTTGGGTCCGCTTTAACCAGTGAGTGATTTCCTTAAGTTAGCTGTAGTCCGTGTAGTAGTCAGTGACAGTGTACTGATTTGCTGTGCTTAGTGCAGGCAGGTTCAACTTCACACTGATTCTACTGCTCTATTACTGTATACTTGTTAGCTAGCTAAGCCAGACAGCCAGTTATCAACTTCAATAAGTTGCAGTCACTGCCACTGGTCAGTCACTAAGTTTTGTCAGTGACATTGTATTCTTCTATTAGTGCACTGCAGGCAGACCGCTGTCCACTAATTTTTATTATTTTGCTGTATATCACTTGTATTCAGCTCATAGCCAGTGATCAACTTCAGTGAGTTAAGGCTCGTACACACGTCATACTGAAGCTACTAACCCGTCGTTGGCTTCAGTATGACGTTTGTACGAGCCTTAAAGGTCACTGCCACTGTTCAGTCGCTAAGTTAAGTCAGTGACATTGTACTGTTCTATTAGTGCAGGCAGACTTCTGTACACTAATTTTTGTGCTCTTTATTATTTTACTGTATATCACTTGTATTCAGCTCATAGCCAGCGATCAACTTCAGCTAGTTGCAGTCACTGCCACTGTTCAGTCACTAAGTTTAGTCAGTGACATTGTACTGTTCTGGTAGTGCAGGAAACCGGTTTACACTAATTTTTGTGCTCTTTATTATTCTACTGTATATCACTTGTATTCAGCTCATAGCCAGTGATAAACTTCAGTTAGTTAAGGTCACTGCCACTGTTCAGTCACTAAGTTTAGTCAGTGACATTGTACTGTTCTAGAAGTGCAGTCAGACTGCTGTACACAAATGTTTGTGCTCTTTATTATTTTACACATGTACACATCACATGTATTCAGCTCAGAGCCAGTGATCAACTTCAGTTAGTTGCAGTCACTGGCAGGGTGCAGGGGGAACTCTGCGCCTCGGCTCCAGTTGGCATCCAGGAAGCAGAAGTTCTCCGGCAACTCCGCAAGCTGAACCCCACGAAGGCCTCGGGCCCGGATGGCGTGTCATCGGTATGCCTAAGAACCTGCGCAGTCCAGTTATCTCCTGTGCTCACCTCTGTCCATTTCTGTTTCAAGAGGTCGACAATTATACTAGTCCCCCAGAAAACAGGCAGCACGGATCTTAACAACTTCAGACCTGTGGCCCTAACTTCCAACATTATGAAGATCCTAGAGAGACTGGTCCTTGCCCACCTCAAAAGCTACACCAACACCCTCCTTGACCCGCACCAATTTGCATATAGGGCAAACAGGTCTGTGGAGGATGCCATCAACGTCAGCCTGGCATACATCACAGAGCACCTGGACAGGCCTGACTCTTACGCTAGAATCCCATTCCTGGATTTTAGCTCTGCATTCAATACGATCTGCCCAGACATCCTGCTTGCCAACCTGGTGCGGCTCAGAGTTGACTCCACTCTCTGTGCGTGGGTCAAAGACTTCCTGTCTGAGAGAACGCAACAGGTCAAGCTCGGCAACTGCTCCTCCAGTGTGAGAACTACCAACACTGGTGCTCCGCAAGGATGTGTACTGTCTCCACTCCTGTTCTCCTTGTACACCAACAACTGTACCTCAACCGTTGGCTCTGTGAAGGTCATCAAATTTGCAGATGACACCACCATTATCGGCCTAATTGGTAGCAACGGAGAGCACGAGTACCGCAGCCAAGTTGAAAGAATCTGCAACTGGTGCAAGGAAAACAATCTAGTACTCAACACAGCAAAGACTGTTGAAATGACCGTTGATTTCAGGAGGCACCCCCCTCCCACCAGTCCGCATAGGTGATACCGAAGTCTCTAGGGTACCATCGGTGCGGTTCCTTGGAACAACCCTTACCAACGACCTGAAATGGGGAAAGAACACCACCACAATTCAGAAAAATCTCAGCAAAGGTTGTTCTTCCTGCGCCAACTGAAAAAAATTGCCATGCCACGGGAACTGCTGACCAGCTTCTACACTGCAACCATTGAGTCCATCCTTTGTTCCTCAGTCATTGTCTGGTTTGCTAGTACGACGGCTAGTGACAGGTATAAGCTGCAGAGAGTCATCACTGAGGCAGAGAGAATCATCGGATCACCACTGCCATCTCTTGATCTTCTCCACTCTGCCAGAATGAAGAAGAAGGCCACCAGGATCTCTTGCGACCCCTCCCACCCTGGCAGTCGCTACTTTGATCTCCTCCCATCGGGTCGCCGCTATAGAACTATCCCATCCAAAACCACCAGGCGCAGGAACTCCTTCTTCCCCCAAGCAGTTCTGCTGCTAAACTAGTGGAGCAGTACAGTAATTTCCTTGGCCAGGAAACCTCTCAGCTGACTTTGAGTGATCCTCAAACAGCTTTGTGACTCTTTGAACTAAATGACTTTACGTAGGCCCCATGGGGCCGTTCTTATCTGTCAACCTCTGTGTTAATGTCTATGTAGCTTGAACATTTCTAGATGTCTGTTTTGTCTGCCTGCGCACCTATGTGCCTGTCTTTGTACCTACATATGCCATGTGAACCACAAATAATTCCGAGTACGACTCTGGTCGCACTTGGCGAATAAAGCTGATTCTGATTCTGATTCTGGCACTGTTCAGTCACTAAGTTTAGTCAGTGACATTGTACTGTTCTATTAGTGCAGGCAGACCGCTGTCCCCTAATTTTTGTGCTCTTTATTATTTTACTGTATATCACTTGTATTCAGCTCATAGCCAGGGATCAACTTCAGTTAGTAGCAGTCACAGCCACTAGTCAGTGACTAAGTTTAGTCTGTGACATTGTACCGATCTAGTAGTGCAGGCAGACCGCTGTACCCTAATTTTTGTGCTCTTTATTATTTTACAGTCTCATGTATTATGTATTTATGTATAAAATTAGTGTACAACGGTCTACCTGCACTACTAGAACAGTATAATGTCACTGACTAAACTTAGTGACTGACCAGTGGCAGTGACTGCAACTAACTGAAGTTGATCACTGCCTATGAGCTGAATACAAGTGATATACAGTAAAAAAATAAAGAGCACATAAATTAGTGTACAGCGGTCTGCCTGCACTACTAGAACAGTACAATGTCCCTGACAAAACTTAGTGACTTACCAGTGGCAGCGACTGCAACTAACTGAGGTTGATCACTGGCTATGAGCTGAATACAAGTGATATACAGTAACATAATAGAGAGCACAAAAATTAGTGGACAGCGGTCTGAATGCACTAGTACAACAGTACAATGTCACAGACTAAACTTAGTGACTGACTAGTGGCTGTGACTGCAACTAATTGAAGTTTATCACTGGCTATGAGCTGAATACAAGTGATATACGGTAAAATAATAGAGAGCACAAAAACTAGTGGACAGCGGTCTGCCTGCACCAGTAGAACAGTACAATGTCACTGACTAAACTTAGTGACTGAACAGTGGAAGTGACTACAAATAACTGAAATTGATCACTAACTAATGAGCTGAATATAAGTGATACATTTATATAATAAAAAAACACAAAAATTAGTGGACAGCGGTCTGCCTGCACTACTAGAACAGTACAATGTCACTGACTAAACTTAGTGACTGGACAGTGGCAGTGACTGCAACTAACTGAAGTTTATCACTGCCTATGAACTGAATACAAGTGTCAGATACAGTAAAATATAGAGCAAAAAATTAGTGGACAGCGGCTTGCCTGCACTAATAGGACAGTACAATGTCACTGACAAAACTTAGTGATTTACCAGTGGCAGTGAATGCAACTAACTAAAGTTGATCACTGGCTATGAGCTGAATACAAGTGTCTGATACAGTAAAATAATAAAGAGCAAAAAAACTAGTGGACAGCGATCTGCCTGCACTAATAGAACAGTACAATTTCACTGACTAAACTTAGTGACTGTACAGTGGTAGTGACTGCAACTAACTGAAGTTGATCAGTGGCTAATGAACTGAATACAAGTGATACAGTAAAATAATAAAAAACACGAAAATTAGTGGACAGCAGTCTGCCTGCACTAGTAGAACAGTACAATGTCACTGACTAAACTTAATGACTGAACAGTGGCAGTGACTGGAACTAGAGATGGCCCACACCTCAGATTTTAGGTTCACGAACCCGGTTCACGTACCTCCGCAAATGTTTGCGAACGTTCGCAAACCGCCATAGACTTCAATGGGGAGGGGAGCTTGAAAAATTAGAAAAAATTATGCTGACCAGAAAAGTATGGAAAAGATGTTTCAAGGCATCTAACACCTGGAAGGAGACATGGGTCAGTGGGATAGACGTCAAAAGTCCCGGAAATTTTTTTAGTTTTCACGCAAAGCAGTGTTTCAAGGGCAGAAATCACATTCAATGCTAAATTGCAGGCCTAAACTACTGCATGTGTATACATCAATCAGGGATTGTAATCCCTCCTCCCTTCCTCCCTCTCTCTCCCTCTTTTGTCTTCCAGGGATTTGTAGGCTGTCAAAAGCAAGCTCACATACATTTGCCAGGAATCAACCCAGGTCAACTGCTTGGAAGGCAGCTATGCTCACCACTATACCACCATTGGCCGGGAATTGAACCCTGGTCAACTAACATTACAGGCTGAAGCCAGCCATTACACTCATATCTTCAACTACAAGAAAGGCCCAGGAGTAGTCTTAGCTACCATAATATCTATGTTATGGCAAGCCCCTTATTACACTTTCTCTTACAGGGCTATGGAAACCGTTTTGCCCATGTGATAAAGCGAGGTGCAAAAATGAAATTGTGCCTAGCAGAGGATGGTTTCAATCCATCAACCTCTGGGTTATGCGCCCAGCACACTTCCGCTGTGCCACTCTGCAGTCTGCTTACATTTGTATACAATCTTCAAGTTTAAGAAGGGTACATTAGTTCCCTTCACAAAACACAAAAGGCAAGGCCGTCCCTGGGTGGGCTTGAACCACCAACCTTTCGGTTAACAGCCATATGCGCTAACCAATTGTGCCACAGAGGCTTTGTATGTAGTTGCTGTTAAATGGCTATCTGGGGTTCTATTCGGACAACTGTTGAACACAAAAGGCAAGGCCATCCCTGGGTGGGCTTGAACCACCAACCTTTCAGTTAACAGCCAAATGTGCTAACTGATTGTGCCACAGAGACTGTGCATGCAGTTTCTGCTAAATGGCTATCAGGGGTTCTCTTCGGACAACTGTTGAACACAAAAGGCAAGGCCATCCCTGGGTGGGTTTGAACCACCAACCTTTCAGTTAACAGCCGAATGTGCTAACTGATTGCGCCACAGAGACTGTGTATGCAGTTGCTGCTAAATGATTTTATGGGGATGTATGTGTGTCTTTTGGAGGGAGGAAGTAAGTCTGGTCCAAGAAGTTTAACACCACTTTTTCCTACAACGAAGCATTCACTGTGTGGCAGCAGAGTGGTGCTGCGGAAGTGTGCTGGGCCCATAACCCAGAGGTTGATGGATTGAAACCATCCTCTGCTAGGTGTACATTGTTTTTTACACCTTGCTTTACCACATGGGCCAATCGGCGGCCATAGCCCCTTAAGAGAAAGTGTCATTAGGGCCTTGCTGTAACATAGATTATAGTGTAACTATTTCAACTAATGTACCCTTCTATGTATGTGAGCTTGCTTTTAACAGCCTAAAAATCCCTGAAAGACAAAATCAGAGAGAGGGAGAGAGGAGGTAAAAGGAGGGTGGAGGGTGGAAGGTAAAAATATATCACAAGATTAGCTCTCAAAAGAGCTGTTGAGGTGTGCTATTTTAGGAATAACAATCAGCCAGGAGCAAGCTAACAAGCTTACAAGAGCCTAACTAATCTTTCCCTATGAGAGTCTGCCAGCAGCTTTCCCTTCACTAATTACTACAGGGACACGAACGACTATAATGGCTGGCACTGCCTGCCTTATATAAGGGGTGGCGTGGCTCCAGGAGATAGTGTAGCCTGATTCGCTACAACGGGTCTGCTGACTGTGATGTAGAGGGTCAAAGTTGACCCTAATGGTGCACTATGGGGGCAAACCGAATTTCTGGGAAAGTTTGCGTTCGCATGCGAACGCGAACCACCCAAAGTTCGCCTGGAACAGTTCGGGCGATCTCTAACTGCAAGTAACTGAAGTTGATCACTGGCTATGAACTGAATACATGTAATATACAACACAGTAAAATAATAAAGAGCACAAAAATTAGTGTACAGCAGTCTGCCTGCACTACTAGAACAGTACAATGTCACTGACTAAACTTAGTGACTGGACAGTGGCAGATCAACTGAAGTTGATCACTGCCTATGAACTGAATACAAGTGTCAGATACAGTAAAATATAGAGCACAAAAATTAGTGGACAGTGGCCTACCTGCCCTAATAGAACAGTACAATGTCACTGACAAAACTTAGTGACTGTATAGTGGCAGTGACTGCAACTAACTAAAGTTGATCACTGGCTAGGAGCTGAATACATGTAATATGCAGTACAGTAAAATAATGAATACAAGTGATATACAGTAAAATAATAGAGAGCACAAAATTAGTGGACAGTGGTCTGACTGCACGAGTAGAACAGTACAATGTCACTGACTAAACTTAGTGACTGAACAGTGGCAATGACTACAACTAACTGAATGTAACGATTGGTGCAGCACACAGACGTCTGATTATTATGTGATCTGCAGTATCACCAATAATCAGACACTATACTTGATTATATGGTGATCTGCAGAATCACCAATAATGCAAGTATAGCTAACAAGGTAATTGCAAGTGTATAGTGCTTGGTGCAACAGTAATACTGATAGTTTTGGCAGAATCTCACCAGAGGAGCCGGTGGGTACTATCAGTAATGAACCTCACCAGTGACAAGGGCTCACTGGTGAGTGGAGTGGTCAGACAGATCAGTTCGGCAACAGACAGGAAGATACAGTACAAAATCGGCAGGCAAGAGGATAAAGATATATCAGGCAGAGTCAGCAACAGGATCAGATGGGTTAAAGTACAGAATCGTTTAGCGTAGGGAAAGTCAGAAGAGAGCCAGAGTCATACACAGGTATCAAGTAATAACAACAATAGTAACAATAATTCCTAGTGTCACGATTGTGGAACTTTCCCCGTGATCAGCGCACAACGCGTGCGCTGACACGGCGGAGATCCTCCACAAGCGTATAATTTGCAGGAACCCAGCAAAAGGTGCTACGCACCTGTAGAGGGAAATTCCTGTCGGCAGATGGCGCTGGGGAGTGCAGAGGAACCAATCCTCTGTACCTCCACAAGTGCCAGACAGGAATTGTACGAAGCGCAGAATGCAATCGCAAGAGAGGCGATAGTGAATGAGATTGAGCAAAAGGGATAGGTTGTATGTGTGTGCGCCAATCCAGTCGCCACTCCGCGACCGCGCACACACAACAGCAGATACGAAATAGGAACGCGATCGCGAGAGGTGCGATCGCGAGACGTGACACAAGGCAGAACAGAATAGAATACAAGGGTAGCAAAGGCACAGCAAATACAATAAGGAGATACGGAAAACAACAACCGCTAGCTAACCGCGAACACCGCACTCATTCGCAACAGTGCAAGCGGTTATGCGCGATCTCCACGTGATAAGCACAATAGAGACAAGCACGCCTAACTAACCATAAACAGACAAACATGAAACAGGGGACGCGAGCGCTTGCTTAACGGTTACCTCACCGAGCCTGTAGCAAGCGCAGCGGACAAGACAGACACACGAAAAACAAGAACTAGGCAGGAAGGATCCACCGCTCTTCCGCCAGAGCAAGTGTGATCCAAGCAGGAACATAGATCAGAAAGATCCACAGCCGCTAACGCTAGCGGCTAGTGCGATCTCAGCAAGACAGAACGATTCGCTATCAACCGCCGTTGGTGACAGCGCAATCGCGACCGACAAGACAGAACAGAAGGATCCCCAGCGCTCGCACAAAGTAGCTAGCGTGATCCCAGGAAACAGAACAGAAGGATCCACAGCGCTAGCACAAAGTAGCTAGCGCGATCCCAGGAAACAGAACAGAAGAGATAGCTGGTAGCAACCGCTGCACCAGCTATACTCCAAGAACATAGATCAGAACCATTTCCTGTCAACCACCATAGGGACAGGACAATGGCAAACAGGCAAGACAAGACAGAACAGGCAATACAGATAATACAACCTGACTGGGCTAGAAGGGGAGCCAAAAGCAACCCCCAGGAATTAACTATACTAGATAGCAATGGCTGACACTCCAGCAGTGCCCATCAGGAACTGAGCAAGGAAGGGAAATGACCAGCAAAGCCTTCTGGGAAACATAAAGCTCTTATAGTGCCAGTCATCAAAGAAGGCAGGTAGAGGATTTGCATAACGAATGTATGCAAATTCCCCAGCAAGAGAACAGAACAGAAACTTGCAATGAAAAGACAGGTCTCTGTTCCAGAGACCTGCAGCCCACAGACTAGAGGAATGGACAAACAGCTGTCTGCCTGTGCAGCCAGCTGAGCGGATCATCACAGTACCCCCCTTCTAGGGATGGATTCCAGACATCCCTCAAGACTGGTAACATCACAAAACTCTAACTGAAGACTCATGAAGGTCAGGACAGCCCGACAAGGCCCAATTCCAGAGTCAGTCCATCCGAAACCGACCTCATCGGAAGCAGAAGCCACCGAAACATGCCCATCAGCACTACAAGTCTCAGCGTAACACCCATCAGGACTGTGGACACCAGAGAAGAAGCCATCGACACCCTCCAGACAATACCCACCACCTTCCAAGGAGCGTCCAAGAATACCAAACCTGCCGCAATACCTGTTTGAAGTGTCCCTTACAACACCAAAGCCATTGCTGATCGTATTCAGGGCACCAAGCAAAACCTTTCCCGGAATCTCCCAGAACGCCTTGAAGCTCCGCAGAGATCCCAAGAAGCCAGAACGCTCACCAGGCTCACATGGAGAACCACCAAGAACCCCTATGGAACCTATGATCATTCCAGACTCAAAATTAGCAGGACACCCATCAAGATCAGGACTTTCAGGGACCACTTCTGGGCATGCAAGCAGGCAGGCTATATCAGAACATGTCTCCACTGAGGAAGCATCTGAGTACGCTGGTAACCGAGGCACACTTGGGCTTTCTGGGTCACAGAGCACATCGGGGTACACTAGTACAGGAGAAACCTCAGGACATGTCGGGGAACTGCCAACCTCAGAGTCCGACACGACAAGACCAAAACCAGTACCGGGCAGAAAATCATCACGAGTAAAGGTCACAGGTACTGGTCTTTCAAAAGAAGACTCAAATTCAGAATTTTCTGTAACTGTAATATCATCATTGACTACACATGAATGAAGCTCCACAAGAGCTGCAAAAGTAGTCAGCAAGGCAGCAATGCCTACTGAAGTGGGCAACACCTCAGAAGGACCTGGGGGGCAGGAGACATCTCCTTCAAGTTCTGCACCCTTTGGGAGGAACTCGGAGACCTTCAGATCATCAAACAAGACCTCAGGAACATCATTTTTCAAGTTGTCTAAGAAGGATTCTGTACTATCCATGTTACAGGGCAAAACTGGAACTTTACTTTGAGAACAGGGCAGATGTCCCAGGGAAGGTTCCACCATAAACTGAGACTGAATTTCATCATCATGAGTGGAACGTACAGGAATATTCACTGGACCACACACTGACTCCCTAACTTTAATCTCGCTGCACCCAGAACTCTGCGTAGTAATCAAACTAGCTTGCAACTCCAAAACTGCAGAAAGACAGGTAAAAATAGCAGCAATACCTAGACGAGCCTCTAGGGGCAGGGCAGGAGAAATTGTACAAGGCAATATTGACTCATCCAGAGTACTGGGTGGAGAGTCAATACTTCCTTCAGAATCAGACTCGCAAATGTCAATGCAAGTGGACATCATGCCTTCATTCATGGTACAGGGCAGGTTCAGAGAAAGCTTCTCTGGACAAGGCAAAGAAGCTTCAGCATCAGATTCGCAAAACCGAAGCGCTGTCTCACTCTTAGATTCAGCTAACAAGGTCGAATCCGAGGAGTCAGAACGCAAAATTTGCGGATCCACGATCGCTTTAGGTTGCGAAACTGATGCTTCCATATCGCAAACCTCCGCGATCTGCGGAGCAGACTGCAAGGCATCTAGGACAGAAACACTGGAGCAACTGTCATCAGGCAACAGGCCTGCACAGGTGCGAACAGAATAAGACATAGATTCATTTGCAAAAGAAGTGGCGACAACAACAGGAGAAACTTTATTAGACACATCAATAATTTTCTTAAAGTTGCATAACTTAGGAATTTTCCCCATGACAGGCTCACAAACGGACGATCTTAGAGATCCTGAGGGAAAAAATCTGTCTTCCTTAGACACAGGACCACACAGACCTTTTGCAGCCATACGTGCGGTGGCGACATCAGACCGCACTGGTTCAACTTCCACACAAGCAACTGCTCTGAACGACTTGCACTCAGACTTCAAACACTCAGTTGCTTTGGGAAAGGGAATGCATTCAAAACTCACTTTCTTTAAATCCAGAGGATTGGAACAATTGTCCGCTGACAATGTGTTTTTAGCAGATTGAAGCGCATGTAGTTCATCCAAAATCATTCTCCACACGTCAAACAGCGGAGTCACAAAGTCAGAGATACATTCACCAGTCTTGATTAAAGTGCACGCAGACTCAATGCACGCATACAAAACTGCTTCGTTTTTAGAACGGTATTGATTGCAAAACGATCTCCAATCACATTCCAATTCATAGACCAGGAGCTCGATCTCCCATTTCTCAAACGGGGGCTCCCATGCACACTTAACAAAGGATGAACAATCATAGTGCGCACAGTCTACAGATGGAACCGGAGCAGGAACAGAACGGGAATCTTTTACCTCTTTATTGGGATCAATTAATTGGTGTGTGTGTAATTCATCCAAAATGATCTGCCACACATACATCACCAGATCCACAACACACTCGTCACATTCATCAGAATCAATCAAAAGGCACACAGAGTCAAGACAATCGTTCAGGACATCCGCGCTTTTTGCGATGTAAAAATCACAAAAGGCTTTCCAATCCAAATCAAATTCCTCCACCAAGGCCCCGATTTCCCATGAGGCAAATGGCGGTTCGAACAACCCAGTATCTAAATAATCTCCATATGGGTGGGGATCAGGAACGAGTACAGATTTTTTGACTGCTTTAATATAGTGTGCGATCCTACCTATAGCAGGATCCACATAAGCTTTGGATTGGGGCAAAAAACCTGGAAACTGATCAGCAGATGCATTATAAACATCATTATCATCATGCATGGTTTTGCCCATTTCAGACTTGACAGAAATAACCTCTCTATCTGTGGTTGCCATGGGCAACGGATCTTTCCGCTGGGAAGCCTTCCTAGATCTTTTACGTTTAGACTTAGAGGCTTTGGATGGCTGCTTTATGGATGAAAGAGTAGATGGAACAGCTGATTGAGCTGCTGACAACAACTCATTAAGGGGGTATGGTAATTGAGGTAATCTCAGCCAATTGTGAATTAAAAAGGCCAAGAATTCCAGGGGTCTTTGACTCAGGGTGGTATGATCTAACACATCATAACCCCACATTGACATTTTGCCCCCCAACAGAATGTAGACCATTTGGGGGGCCCAGGTAGACACTGGGGTGCATTGGAATTCAGGGTTCGCTAACAGTTTCGTACACTCAGACAAAAATTCGTCTGCTGATTCAGGTTCAAGTTTTTTAAATCTCTTAAAGGTACAAGAGCCATATTCGACAAAATCGTACAAATCGGAAATTCCGTCTACACTGGGGTTTTGGGTTAGGCTGGTCATTCTGTCACGATTGTGGAACTTTCCCCGTGATCAGCGCACAACGCGTGCGCTGACACGGCGGAGATCCTCCACAAGCGTATAATTTGCAGGAACCCAGCAAAAGGTGCTACGCACCTGTAGAGGGAAATTCCTGTCGGCAGATGGCGCTGGGGAGTGCAGAGGAACCAATCCTCTGTACCTCCACAAGTGCCAGACAGGAATTGTACGAAGCGCAGAATGCAATCACAAGAGAGGCGATAGTGAATGAGATTGAGCAAAAGGGATAGGTTGTATGTGTGTGCGCCAATCCAGTCGCCACTCCGCGACCGCGCACACACAACAGCAGATACGAAATAGGAACGCGATCGCGAGAGGTGCGATCGCGAGACGTGACACAAGGCAGAACAGAATAGAATACAAGGGTAGCAAAGGCACAGCAAATACAATAAGGAGATACGGAAAACAACAACCGCTAGCTAACCGCGAACACCGCACTCATTCGCAACTGTGCAAGCGGTTATGCGCGATCTCCACGTGATAAGCACAATAGAGACAAGCACGCCTAACTAACCATAAACAGACAAACATGAAACAGGGGACGCGAGCGCTTGCTTAACGGTTACCTCACCGAGCCTGTAGCAAGCGCAGCGGACAAGACAGACACACGAAAAACAAGAACTAGGCAGGAAGGATCCACCGCTCTTCCGCCAGAGCAAGTGTGATCCAAGCAGGAACATAGATCAGAAAGATCCACAGCCGCTAACGCTAGCGGCTAGTGCGATCTCAGCAAGACAGAACGATTCGCTATCAACCGCCGTTGGTGACAGCGCAATCGCGACCGACAAGACAGAACAGAAGGATCCCCAGCGCTCGCACAAAGTAGCTAGCGCGATCCCAGGAAACAGAACAGAAGGATCCCAAGCGCTAGCACAAAGTAGCTAGCGCGATCCCAGGAAACAGAACAGAAGAAATAGCTGGTAGCAACCGCTGCACCAGCTATACTCCAAGAACATAGATCAGAACCATTTCCTGTCAACCACCATAGGGACAGGACAATGGCAAACTGGCAAGACAAGACAGAACAGGCAATACAGATAATACAACCTGACTGGGCTAGAAGGGGAGCCAAAAGCAACCCCCAGGAATTAACTATACTAGATAGCAATGGCTGACACTCCAGCAGTGCCCATCAGGAACTGAGCAAGGAAGGGAAATGACCAGCAAAGCCTTCTGGGAAACATAAAGCTCTTATAGTGCCAGTCATCAAAGAAGGCAGGTAGAGGATTTGCATAACGAATGTATGCAAATTCCCCAGCAAGAGAACAGAACAGAAACTTGCAATGAAAAGACAGGTCTCTGTTCCAGAGACCTGCAGCCCACAGACTAGAGGAATGGACAAACAGCTGTCTGCCTGTGCAGCCAGCTGAGCGGATCATCACACCTAGTCTTTGTGAAATCCCTGGTTTCCTCCCAGATCAAAACACACCGTATCTATCTAAGGTCTGAGTTCACACGAAGCATTCGCAACAGCAGACAGTTTGCAAGTGATTCTCAGCGGCATAAGAAGCGGAGGAGACCCCACGGCCACGCCCCTGTCATTCAGCCAATCAGGACTGCCGAGAGTCATATCTGACGTCAGCCGACCGGCAGGTCAGCTGACGCGCCTTCTCCCCCCATAAAGATCCTGTCTGCGCGCGCGCGCGTGACAAAGCCACTCTATGCGCCACAGATAAACCTCTCCTCGGCGTGCTAGACGCCGAGGGGACAGAGGAAGCACCCAACAGGGAAAATGAAGCAGCTGGCTGACTGCCCGCAGCTGCATCCACCATGACTGTTACACACCTCCTTGGGAAAGAAAAACATTAGCAATTTGCATTATGCTTTGCTCAGTCCGTTTTTTTAGTCTCTTTCCGATCTCAGGAATCTCGCTGTTCTCCAAACTCGGATTGGCCTCTGGAACCTTTTGCTTATCCGACTGACATCTCTGTCTCGGCTGCCAGCACCTCAGCTTTCTTGCTTCCAAATTGCCAAACTCCTGAAATCGAAATACAAACAAATCAATTCTAATTAATGATTTGGGATTCGCCCTGAGGCTTGTACTGTGTACACGTTAGATTGATCAATATATATCGTAATTGATCTCATTGCTTTATGGTTCTCATGAACTCTGTTTACTCTTTTTGGTAGACTGGAGCAAAATTTCTCTCCCCTACCTAAGTACTATCCTAAGTACTTACCTGTTTAAAATATGCTCCCGCGGACTTCACCTTTAGAAGCGCTCACCTCATTGCAAGCTCTGCCCACATCCCCCCTTCTGTACATACTCGCCGTAGTATGCACAGAGTATGGATGCCCCACACCTGTTGCTGCTTTGCAGGTGAGCCTGCAATGCTCTTACTCATGTTCGCATTTACTTACCTAGAACTTCGTTGCGATACTAGCTCTACTAGAAGTCCTGTTTGTTGTACCCTCTGACCAATGTTTCCCAATGCTACTAGCCCCAGACTACAAGAAAATGGCTGCCTCCCCGTAGGAAGGTGTGCTTTGCACTTTAACTACCCAGGGCGCAGGGCTAAGCATTCCAGCTTCATATGCCTGTATGCGGACCCCTGAATGCCCACTTGGTAACAATAACAATAATATTTATATAGCGCTTTTCTCCCTGGGGACTCAAAGCGCTGTGACCCTGCATTATGCAGTCTAAAAGGCTAGGGAAAAGAGGTGAGTTTTTAGCCTTTTTTTAAAGCTGTCCAGAGAGGGAGCCTCTCGTACTGATTGTGGAAGTGAGTTCCATAGAGTAGGGGCTGCGTAGGAAAAGGCCCGAGCACCAAATGTTAAGTGTATCCTGGAATAATCAGCTTCATCTTGTTGGCAGAGCGGAGGGTGCGTGGAGGGGCATAAAGTTCCAATAGATCCGCTATGTATTTGGGTCCCATATGGTGTAGAGCCTTGAATGTCAGCAGGCAGATCTTAAAATTGATTCTCCATTTTACTGGCAACCAGTGAAGAGTTTGCAGTACTGGGGTGATGTGTGAGCTGCGGGGGGCATTGGCTAGGAGTCTGGCTGCAGCATTCTGTACTAGCTGTAAGGGGCGCAGAACCTTTTCTGTAGATCCGATGAACAGGGCGTTGCAGTAGTCTAGGCGGGGGGATACAAATGCATGAACCAGGGCAGGTAGGTCTTCAGCTGGGATAAGGTGTTTGATTTTCGCTATATTTCTTAGATGGAAGAAGGAAGACTTGACGACAGCTGATATCTGCTGTTTGAGTTTTAGATTTCCATCCAGGATCACCCCAAGGTTTCGCACAGAGTCTTTATATTGTACAGTATCTCCCCCAATTGCTAGTTTGAGGTGGTGAGCGTTTTGAACTTTATCCATCATGTGTGGACCACCTACCACCAACACCTCTGTTTTGTCAGAGTTCAGCCTCAGCCAGCTGGTGTTCATCCAATTTTGTAAATCCACTAGACACGCATTTATGGATGCTGATGGGTCTTGGGTGCCAGGCTTGAAGGACAGATACAGTTGTGTGTCATCTGCATAACAATGGTATCCTAGGCCATAGTTCTGGATTATTTTGCCCAGTGGGAGCATGTAGACTGCAAAGAGTAATGGTGATAGTACAGAACCCTGTGGAACTCCATAGGGAAGTGGCACTGGATTAGAGTAGTGTGTGCCCAGACATACTTGCTGTGTCCTGCCAGATAGGAAGGTCTGAAACCAGCTAAGAACAGTACCCCTTAGGCCACAGTAATTCTTCAGTCGTTGGATTAGTATTTCATGATCCACAGTATCAAATGCTGCAGACAAGTCAAGAAGAATCAAAATTGAGCAATCACAGGTAGTCACATGGCAAACACTGTACTGATACACTCTTTAAATGACAATTCCTTCTTCTTTATAATTGCCTGATGAACTGCTGTCAGTTCTGTTCTTTGTGTTACACTTGGTAGGTGCTGGGGAAAAAAATATATTTGACCAATCAGTGGACGAGAAAAACACACAAACAGCCCCAGCCCAGCATTGACCTCTTTGTCAAGCTCTGGCCCTGTCCACGACAAAAACCTGGAAAAAACGTTACCGCTCTGCAGCCGCAGCGATGGATACCTGGATTGGTCAACTCCGGCACCCCTGATGCACTGTTCCCCCTTTTACTCTATTGGGAACCCATGCTGCACCACTCGTTAAGGTGCCTCATTTAAAGGAATAATCCCATAAGTACCCCAGTACAGATACTTCCCTGATCTGACTAACATCAGTCGCAGCTGGCCCAACCTGTCTCAACATGCTACTCTGTAAGATACTAGAAAAAGGGGGCGCTGTACTGCTCCATACAACTAATATTACAGCCAGATGAAACTTACGCTCTTCGGACAGCATAAACATAACATAACAAATAGCACTGAACTTATGCAGCGATTACAGAAAAATAACATATAGCACTAAACTGGAACCAACTTTATTTTCTCTAGGCTATCTCTCTCCCCCATCTACTACCTGTAGACCGCAGGCCCCACCTTTCTCCACTGACGGAGGACCAAAACACAGCTGGCATCCATCCCAGCACAGTACTGCCCAGAGAAAAAACAAAAAAAAGACAGCGAGGAAACAGACAGAAAATTTACAACATACGAAAAATGTCATTCTCCCCCTTCAGGGAAAGAAACTGCAAACTGGCACTCGCAGCCCACAACACCACCACACATTATAACACCAAATAAACAAAACATCATACTCGCCTGGTCAGCGGACTTCCTATACACGACTGCCAGTTTGATCAGCTGTAGCAAATTTCCACACAGACCTCTGGACCCACTCATCGAAGCTGCTGAGTATCTTCGCTCAGTGGACAAACTCCCCTGCGGCATTTGCTAGGCCGTGCCTGGGATAGCTTCCGAAACTTGGATCCTGTTTAGGCATGCAACTGCGTATACGGCGCAGTTGAAATTCAAAGTCCAAGAGATCTGCCGCTGATTACCTCGAACTGCAGCCCGTGTGCTGGCTCACACAGCCTCCCACACACTCAGCTTACTCAATAAGCCTGTCCGCGTCTGTCTTCTCCGCTTGTTTTGCTGTGAAAGTCTCAATAGTCCTTGATAGACTGAAAACTGCTCAGGTCCGTGGCCCCTATCTGCCGTTTCCCGCGAGGCAGCACTTGGGTTTCACGGCACCAACTGTAGAAATCACCTTTCCCACCTTTATTCCGGCACCAGCAACTCATTAGTAAGAGCTGCAAACACGACTCTCATCACAGCACACAGCATAGGAGTTAGAACTTATTCAGGCATCTTCCAAGTTAGGAGTGTTTATTCAGTAAACAGATATACAGATACAGTTCATTACTGTAAAGGATTGCGGAGACGCTGCCGCGCGGTCTTGCGGCGAGGCGGCTGTCTCCGTGTTCAGACCGGCGGTTTCCGCACAGCAGCATGCGTCTGGTGTATTTGAGCCTTCTAGTGCACACAGATGGAGAGCTACGCGCGCACTGGGAGGCAGGACCTTTATGGCAAGAGGAGAGGGATCAGCTGCTCAGCTGATCCCAGTGCAGATCGTCATTGGCTGAGCGGCACTGGGTGGCGCTGAGGAGCGCTGCTCTATATATAGATCTCGCTGGTCAGTCTCAGGTTGTCTGCCGTTGCGAATGCTTATGTGTTAGCACTCAGACCATAGTCAGATCTCACAGTGTGTTAGAACCAGGTGGACCTGGGAATTCACACTTAGCCAGATTACTGTGTTAATACTGTGTTATTGCTGTGTTATACTTTAGACCAGTTCCAGGGTGTTGTGACCAAGGACCACACACCTAAGCTTAGGAATACTGTGTCATTGCTGTGTTATACTTTAGACCAGTTCCAGGGTGTTGTGACCACGGACCTCACACCCAAGCTTAGGGATACTGTGTCAGTGCTGTGTTATTCTTTAGACCAGTTCCTGGGTGTTGAGACCACGGACCTCACACTCTAGACTAGGCCTCTGCTTGATATCTGTTATGATCTATTGCTTTCTTGACCTCTCTCCTGCTATCTGATTCGGTACCTATGCATATCTGATTACCTGTTGCCAACCCTGCCTGTACCTGGTTACAGAATCAGCCTTCTGTCTCTGTACCTTATCTGCTCATGTGTTGCCGACCTGGCCTGGCCGACCCTTCTGGCTGCCACTCACTCCTTGGGTGTTCAGCCTGTCTGTACTACCTGTGACACCCCCCGGTTAGGTGTCAGGTAGCTGCAGAGACTTCCAGTCCCTCAGAGGGGCTTCTCTGCAGTCCAGTCAGGGACTCTATCCCATATGTGAGGATCCGCTCGGCTGCCTGCGCAGGCAGGCAGTTTTTTGACCACTGTTCAGGTCTGCATTCTGCAGGTCTCTGGAAGAGGGACCTTTTGTCAGTTTGTTAGCTTGCTGCTGAGGAATTTGCATACGTTTGTCATGCAGATTGCCTAGCCACATCCTTTGTAGGCTTGCTCTATATATACCATGTGATATCACAGATCTGGGCTGGTCATAAGGGTTAGTCCTGTGAAACACCCCTGGAGTGTCAGCCTTGCTCATTGTTTGAAGATTAGTCTAGAGTAATTCCTGGGACTGCACTAGGCAGGTGTTAAGCTTGGAGGTGTAATCTCCACAGTCAGCATGCAACACATAAGCTGACGTGAAGGAGGTACACACACCAGCACAAGGAATCAGGATATCCCCAGTTTAGTGGAGGAGAGGACTGACTCCAATAGGAGATTGTGGTGCACAGAGCCGGTGCAGATCCGAACAGCCACAAACAACACTTTCGTAATAACGTCTCAGCGCAAAGTAGCGCTGAGCGCATAAACCAGGACTGAGGAGATCAGGACAGGTAGACAGAATGAACGCCTGCTTAACTAGCCACTACTTAGTGACAGCAAGCGTCCACAACAAGACAGACTGGAATGAGGCAGCCAATGCGTAGCAGCGATGGCGTGCCTCACAAAGACAGGACAGGATAGCCAGGAAATAGGAGGATCAAGATAGATGAACGTAACACAGACAAATATACAATAAGTATGTTTTCCTAGCGTATTACAATTACAGCTATCAATGACACTATTTGTAACGTCTGACTAACATATGTATATATCGACAATGAACCGATATATGACATAAGCCGGAACACTGACTAGCACTGGAGCAATACAGGGAACAGGACTCAGAAGGATTCGCTATCTCTTCGCAGAGATGAACGCAATCCACAAACGGTAACAGGACAGGATTCAGAAGGATTCGTTATCTCCTCGCAGAGATGAACGCAATCCACAAACAGGACCCGGAGCAGGATGCTAGCTCAGCACGGGTGATCACGATACGCGCAAACTACCAAAACGTGCTGGAAGGCTGACTAACTGAACACAGGAAATAAACAGTTCGTGTACGTATATATCAGCGACACTGATGTATCAACGTAACACGAATACAAGGAAAATAACAAAATGCGCAAGTATGCGTATATATTGACGATGAACCAATATATGACACAAGACAAGCAGAGTAACAACTTCTAGAACAAGAGCAGAACTAGGAGGACTCGCTGACCCCTTCGCAGGAGTCAGCGCAGTCCACACGGACTAGGAACGAGGTGGGGCACGAGCAGAGTAACAGACAGAATCTGAGACTATGGTAGCCCATCAAGCATTGCAGGAAGCAGTTCTTTATACTGAGGTCATCCAATGGGAGCAGACCTGCAGATTCCCACACAAGTGAATGGTAATTAATCACAGGCTGACAGCAGGAAAAGGCAGACAATGATATGCAGCCTGCAGGAAAGGGATTGCCCCTCCATTGCAGCAGACAATGTTTGTTTACACAAAAGCATATTAAACTGTCATTAACTTCAGAGCGACTGCAGATGGAATCAGCAACTAGTTTAAGTACAAACCAAACTATGCAAGCAAATGCATGTAATGACATCAGAACTGCTTGGGTTGCAATACCACTGAAGGCCAGCAGTAAACGCTGCAGACATGATCATAACATTACCCCCCCCCCCCCCCCCCCTTAAAAGCGGATACCAGACGCTTTTCAAAACTGAAATTCCCGACAAAACAATCTGACTGATAATTCATGATGACCAGGACAGCCCGGCAAGACCAAATTCCAGAATTCCACAATCCCACAAGACTGGACCCATCAGAACCAGAACCTACAGAACCATGCCCGTCAGCACTACAAGCCTCAGTGTGACACCCATCAGAACCACGACTTCCAGAAAAAAGCCCCCAGAAACTCTCTGAGCGATACCCACCGCCTTCCAGGGACTGTCCAAAAACACCAAAGCCTTTGCAATGCCCACCGGAACTGTCCTTACCAACACAAAACCCACCGTTGAACCAGTCCAAGGTACCAGGACAAGTTTCCTCAGAGATCTCCCAGAACACTTGGAAGCTCCAAAGAGATCCCCACAGGTCAGAACGCCCCTTAGGCTCACATGGAGAACTATCAAGAACCCCTATGGAACCCAGGGCAACTCTAGAGTCAGGGTCACAAGGACAAACATCAAGATCAGGGCTTTTAGGGACCAGAACCATCTCCGGGCATGCAGGCCAACCGGCAACATCAGAACATGTCTCCACTAGGGAAGCATGTGAGCACGCTAACACAGACACACTTGGGCACTCTGGCATACGAAGCACATCTGGGCACACCGGCACAAGAGAGACCTCTGGGCATGTCAAGGAACTGCGAACCTCAAAGTCAGTCAAGACAGGACCGAAACCAGGACTGGGCAAAAAAAAAATCATCATGACTAGACTTCACAGTTACTGGATTCTCACTAAAAAATGCAGGATCAGACTTAGATGTCTCTGATTCCAGCAAGGTTATTAACAAATCATGTTCAGGGGCATTTACAAGACAGGACAAATCTTCTGATGTATGCACCGAACTAGACAGGGTTCCCATAACTTCTTCTGGACTAGACAGAGACTCATCAAATACACTGGATTGGAGCTCATGAAGGGCTGCAAAACAAGTCAGTATTGCAGCAATCCCCACTGAACTAGGCAAAACTGAGGAACTCACTGGACAGGAAGGGGACTCTGGAACTTCTGCCACACCGGCCAGAAAACCAGAATTTTCCAGGATACAGGGCTGGGTTTCAGAAACACTCATTAACCCGGACTGCAATTCTGAGATTTCTATTATTTTTTCCAGCGAGTCAGAATTATCCATGTTACAGGGCAATACTTCTGAAACATTCAGAGGACAGGGCTGAAGTTCCCTGACTACTGTGATATCAGAGAGGGACTCAACATCTTTAGCTAAATCAGACTGTGTACAGGGCAAGGTATCAAAAACGCTTGCTGACAGAGACAATGTTTCAATAGCTTCTGCTTCACTGGGCAGAGATTCATCAAGTTTTATTAGAGCAGACTGTAATTCCAAAACAGCTGCTAAACAAGAGAATACTACTGCAACACCCACTGAAGTAAGCAGTGCCTCAGACTCCTCTACTAGAGGATCTGAAGTATCCAAAGTACTGGGTGAAGCATAAGACTCTGCGACCACAGCTTCACTGGACAGGATCACTGAACAGGCCATATCGCAGGGCAAAACCATGGAAGCACCTGCTGGACAGCATAATGATTCTGTGACCTGAGCTTCATTGGGAAGATCTACTGCACAATTCATGGTACAGGGCAAATTTACTGAAACATTTTCTGAACAAGGTAATAATTCTACGATTTCAGGTTCACATAGCAGATGCTCTGAGCTATTCACGAAACTAGAGCGAGGTGTAGAGACAGGAAGATCAAGACACAATGTTTGTGCATCTGAAGCACTATTCAATTGTAAAATTGGGAAATTCAGATGCTGGGGTTCTGAGGTTTCTAGACAGGATTGCTGGGACTCAGAAACTAATGTAGTGCATCTATTGGCATCTGCTGGATCAGACAGGAGTTGAACTTTATTAACACAGGTAAATTCTACAGAAGTGTTTGCAGAGGCAGGCAAAGATTTTCTAATGTCTGTTTCCCTGAACAAAGACTCATGAGTACTGGCTAGGCTGGACTCAGAAGTCAGCAGGACCTCTGGGTCCTCTGCTGAGAAATTTGTGCAGGGCAAGGTTAAGGAAGTATTAGTAATTTCTGTCTTACTGGGAAGTAACACTGAGTTATCCATGGTACAGGGTGGAATTACAGGAACTTCAATTTCACACAAAAGGAGCTCTGAATCACTCGCTGAATCAGCCAAAGGTGCTGAAGCAGGCGAGTCCTCAGGAACTGAGGAAGTGGAACAATCTCCAATTGACAGTGTGTCTTCCCTGGTATCAACTTATTGAATCGCATAAAAATCGTCCAAAATCATTCTCCACACATCGATCAATGGAGCCACAAAGTCATACCCACACACACCAGTCTTTATTAGGTTATAAGCCGACTTAATGCATGCATTCAATACTAATTCACTTTTTGCACTGTAAAACTGACAAAATGAACTTGCATCTTTCTTCCATTCATAGACCAGGGCTTCCATCTCTCCTTTCTCAAATGGAGGATCCCATGCATATTTAACAGCTGAGCATTCAGGTTGATCATAGTTTGCAAATGTGTTTGTGGCAGAAACATACATTGGGTTATTTAGCAGGCGATTGGCCGATTTCTTATTCCTAAGGATCTCCAATACCTGTAGCAAGTGTTGAACTGTAGTGTATGCAAATTTCCCTTGCTGCACGAAAAAATTGATCTGTTCAATACTCTGTAATATATCTTCATAATCATATTCAGATAATTCATTTAAACAAGAACTCTTATTTTCCCTGGCTAGCAATGAAAGTTCATTAGTAGTTTCACAGGTCCATTTGACTCCCCTGAATGGTGACTGAATTTCATTATCTGCTAATGGCAGAGTCTCATTACAGATCTGATGCGCAGTCGCTAAGGGCAACGACTCTGCTGATTGTAACGCTTTTCTTTTGGAGCGTTTACGTTTGGCTTTAGACCCTGCTGCCTTAGGTGATTTATTCAAAGCAGAAGAAAAGTTATCAGAACAATTATCTGCTTGCTGAGTATCTTTGTAAGCAGTAGAAGGAGCAGCTGATTGACAAGCTGCCAGGAGCTTATCAAAAGGGCTAGGCAAATCGGTTTTGCGCAGCCAGTTATGGATCACAAACGCTAGAAATTCCAGTGGTCTCTCTTTTAAATTGGTATGATCCAAGACATCGTAGGCCCACTGAAACAATCTTCCCTTAAATAAAACATAAACTAGCTGGGGGGCCCACGTTGAAACAGGAGTAGCCTGGAGCTCGGGATTGGCCAGGAACCTGGTACATTCAGAAAAAAACTTATTTTCTGTTTCAGAATTAAGTTTCTCAAATTTCTTAAAGGAACAGGAACCATAACAAACAGTGTCATTTTTGCTGGAACCCGCCCCCCACAATGGGGATTGGTAATGGGGCTACCATAATGTTAAGCTTGGAGGTGTAATCTCCACAGTCAGCATGCAACACATAAGCTGACGTGAAGGAGGTACACACACCAGCACAAGGAATCAGGATATCCCCAGTTTAGTGGAGGAGAGGACTGACTCCAATAGGAGATTGTGGTGCACAGAGCCGGTGCAGATCCGAACAGCCACAAACAACACTTTCGTAATAACGTCTCAGCGCAAAGTAGCGCTAAGCGCATAAACCAGGACTGAGGAGATCAGAACAGGTAGACAGAATGAACGCCTGCTTAACTAGCCACTACTTAGTGACAGCAAGTGTCCACAACAAGACAGACTGGAATGAGGCAGCCAATGCGTAGCAGCGATGGCGTGCCTCACAAAGACAGGACAGGATAGCCAGGAAATAGGAGGATCAAGATAGATGAACGTAACACAGACAAATATACAATAAGTATGTTTTCCTAGTGTATTACAATTACAGCTATCAATGAAACTATTTGTAACGTCTGACTAACATATGTATATATCGGCAATGAACCGATATATGACATAAGCCGGAACACTGACTAGCACTGGAGCAATACAGGGAACAGGACTCAGAAGGATTCGCTATCTCTTCGCAGAGATGAACGCAATCCACAAACGGTAACAGGACAGGATTCAGAAGGATTCGTTATCTCCTCGCAGAGATGAACGCAATCCACAAACAGGACCAGGAGCAGGATACTAGCTCAGCACGGGTGATCACGATACGCGCAAACTACCAAAACGTGCTGGAAGGCTGACTAACTGAACACAGGAAATAAACAGTTCGTGTACGTATATATCAGCGACACTGATGTATCAACGTAACACGAATACAAGGAAAATAACAAAATGCGCAAGTATGCGTATATATTGACGATGAACCAATATATGACACAAGACAAGCAGAGTAACAACTTCTAGAACAAGAGCAGAACTAGGAGGACTCGCTGACCCCTTCGCAGGAGTCAGCGCAGTCCACACGGACTAGGAACGAGGTGGGGCACGAGCAGAGTAACAGACAGAATCTGAGACTATGATAGCCCATCAAGCATTGCAGGAAGCAGTTCTTTATACTGAGGTCATCCAATGGGAGCAGACCTGCAGATTCCCACACAAGTGAATGGTAATTAATCACAGGCTGACAGCAGGAAAAGGCAGACAATGATATGCAGCCTGCAGGAAAGGGATTGCCCCTCCATTGCAGCAGACAATGGGCTTGATTCACAAAGCGGTGCTAACTGTTAGCACGCCTGTGAAAACCCCCTTAGCATGCCTAAACAAGTTTTTCGCGCATAAAACTTTATGCGCATAAAACTTTATGCGCGTAAAACTTTACGCGCGCACTGCACAGAGCGCAGGGCGCTCCGTGCGAAGTGCCCATTAAAGCCTATGGGACCTAGCGCGCATAAAACTTTGCGCGCGTAAAACTTTGCGCGCGCAAAGTTAGCGCGCGATCTGATTGAGAAATCTGGTGCTAACCTACTTAGCACCCTGGTTAGCACGTCTAAAGACTTTAGACATGCTAAGTAGGTTAGCACCGCTTTGTGAATCAAGCCCAATGTTTGTTTACACAAAAGCATTTTAAACTGTCACTGCAGATGGAATCAGCAACTAGTTTAAGTACAAACCAAACTATGCAAGCAAATGCATGTAATGACATCAGAACTGCTTGGGTTGCAATACCACTGCAGCCAGCAGTAAACGCTGCAGACATGATCATAACAGCAGGTTCCTTAGTGCAGTTAGGATTGCATATCTGTTTTGTTTGTCTGTTGCGATTGTCCTGTCCCAGCGGTGGTCGACAGGAAGTCGTTCTGATCTTTGTTCTTGGAGTATAGCTGGAGCAGCGGTTGCTACCAGCTATCTCATCTGATCTGTCTTGCCAGGATCGCACTCGCCTTGCGCTAGTGCTGTGGATCCGTCTGATCTCCATCTCTGTTTCTATACTTGGATCACACTCGCCTTGCGCTAGTGCTGTGGATCCTTCTGATCTGCTACTCTCTTGCTGTACTTGGATCGCACTCGAATTGCGCTAGTGCTGTGGATCCTTCTGTTCTGTCTTCCTGGATCACACTAGCCTCTTGCTCTAGTGCTGTGGATCCTATCTTTCACTTATTCCTGTTTTCGTGTATCTGTCTTGTCTGCTACGAACGCTTGCTGGAGGCTCGGTGAGGTAACCGTTAAGCAAGCGCTCGCGTCCTCTGTTTCATGTTTGTCTGTCGGTGGTTAGTTAGGCGTGCTTGTCTCTGTTGTGCTTAATACGCGGGGACCGCGCATAAACGCGTGCACTGTTGCGAATGAGTGCGGTGTTCGCGTTTAGTTAGCGTTTGTTATTTTCCTTATCTTCTCATTGTATTATTTGCTGTGCCTTTGCTACTCTCGTGTTCTGCCTTGCTGTAGCCTTGTGTCACCTCTGGCAATCGCCTCTCTCGCGATTGCGTTCCTACTTCATATCTGCTGTTGTGTATGCACCGTCGCGGGTTGGCGACTAGTTTGGTGCACACACATACAATCTGTCCCTTTGCTCAATCTCATTCGCAATCGCTTCTCAGGCGATTGAGTTCTCACTCAGTTTCTTCTGTTGTGTGCCTGCCGTCGCAAGTTGGCGGCTAGATTGGTGGACATACATACATTTCTCATCTGTGCTCATTCGGTCTTGTGTCGCTGTTAGCAACCGCCATCTCCGGCGATTGCATTCTCACTTTGTTTTCCTGGTTGTGTGTTCATCGTCGCAGGGTGGCGACTAGTTTGGTGAACACACATACCCTCTGTCGCTTTGATCTCTCTCTTTCAGGGCTATCTTGCCCTGAGTTTCTTCCCTTCGTGCAATTCCTGTCTGGCGTATGTGGCAGGGCAGAGGAGCTGTTCCTCTGCACTCCACAGCTCCAACTGCCGACAGGAATTTCCCTCTACAGGTGCATTGCACCTTTTGCTGGGTTCCCTCAAATCACACGCTTGTGGAGGATTTCCGCAGTGTCAGCGCACGTCTTGTGCGCTGATCACGGAGAGAATTCCGCAATCGTTACAGTATGACCAGCCAAACCGAAATTCCCAGTGTAGAGGGAATTTCCGATTTGTACAATTCGGTCAAATATGGGTCCTGTATCTTTAAGATACTGGACTCTGAAACCAGAGATGAGTTTATATCAGAATGTTCCAGATTCTTGGCAAATCCTGAATTTCAGGCCACCAATACTTCCACTTGGAGTAGTCAGATTGCTTACAATCTTTTCCAAGGGGATCTGTTTGTGTGGGCTGATGAGTATGCCAGACACGAGAATCTGAGACATAACCCTCGCAGATTTCTGAGTCATGTATTTTCTCATAAGCTTAGAATTCCCCTGCCAGGTTATTTCTATGAGTTTTTTCCTGCAGTGCATGACGCTGATCAGATTAAAATATGCAACATTTCTGTGTCATTACCATATGTTAATGAATTGGTGCTTGCAGGCCAATCTGCTGATTCGGCTTGTCAGCCAAAAGATTCGTTGCCCATAGCAACCACAAATAAAGAGGTTATTTCGGTCAAGTCTGAAATGTGCAAAACCATTCAGTATGATAATGATGTTGCTCAGTCTCCGGGTTTTTCGCCCCAATCCAAAGCTTATGTGGATCCTATTATAGGTAGGATCGCACACTATATTAAAGCAGTTAAAAAATCTGTTCTTGTTCCTGTACTCCACCCATATGGAGATTATCTGGATACTGGCCTGTTTGAACCTCCATTTGCCTCATGGGACATTGGGGCCTTGATGGAGGAATTTGATTTTGATTGGAAAGCCTTTTGCGATTTTTACATCGCAAAAAGCGAAGATGTCTTGAATGATTGTCTCGATTCTATGTAACTTTTGATTAATTCCGATGAATGTGACGAGGGTGATGTGGATCTGGTGATTTATGTATGGCAGACGATTTTGGATGAGTTGCACACACACCAATCAATTGATTCCAATAAAGAGACATCGTTGTCGGATGATTGTTCCTGCCGTTCTGGGGCAAAGCATGTGAATCTTGACATTGTGCGATCTGAAATGAGTGGGTGTGCCACTGTGGTTGATTCCTGTGCGAATCCTGGAGGATTCTCTCCTGACTGCGTGCAGTTTGAATCTGTGCGATCTGATGCCTGTTTCTCGGATGTTCCTGCAGATTGTGATCGGCATGGATGTGCCAGTTTTCTCAAGGATGTGTGGGACCCCTTGTCATTTAGAGACAGATCTTTAAAGGGGAACTTCAGCCTAAACAAACATACTGTCATCAAGTTACATTAGTTATGTTAATTAGAATAGATAGGTAATATAATCACTTACCCACCCTGTTTTAAAAAAACAGGCAAATGTTTGTGATTCATGGGGGCTGCCATCTTCGTCATGGAGGCAGCCATCTTTTTGGTTGAAAGGAGGTGACACGGAGCCTGAGACACAGTTCCAACTGTCCTGTGTCCTGATAACCCCTCCCAGCTGCACATGCTAGGCTTCAAATGTCAAATTCAAAATGTAAAAAAAAAAAATTGCACCAAAACAGCAGAACGAGAACAACAAAATCAGAAATCCCATCATGCTTTGCACAGCATCAGGGGAAAAAAGCCCGGGCAGTTTTCTTCTGTGCAGCTAAAAATGAGGCTTGTATAAGAGAAACAAAGTTCTGATGCTGTGAAACTGTTAAAGAAACACCAAGCCTTTTCAGTGCTGCTGAGTCGATTTTTAGTCCGGAGGTTCACTTTAAGATCTGCCATCTGTGATCCTGCTATGGGGAAAATTCCTAAATTATGCAGCATCAAAAGTAAAATTAATATGTCTAATAAAGTTTTTCCTGATGTTGTCGCTATTTCTACTGCAAATGCGTCTTTGTCTCACCCTGTTCACACCTGTAGGGGCCTGTTGCCTGGTGACAGTTGCTCCAGTGTTTCTGTCCTGAACGCCTTACAGTCTGTCCTGCAGATCGTGGAGGTTTGCGCTATGGAAGCGTCAGTTTCACAACCTAAAGCGATTTTTGATTCGCAAGTTTTGCGTTCTGACTCCTCAGATTTGACATTGTTAGCCGAATCTAAGAGTGAGACAGCGCTTCGGTTTTGCAAATCTGATGCTGAAGCTTCTTTGCTTTGCCCAGAGAAGCTTTCTCTGAATCTGCCCTGTACCATGAATGAAAACATGATCTCCACTCGCACTGACATTTGTGAGTCCCTTTCTTGTTCTGAGGAAAATGCTGATTCTGCACCCTGTACTCTGGATGAGTTAATATGGCCTTGTTTAGAGTCTCCTGCAGTGTCCCTAGAGGCTCGTCTAGGTATTGCTACTATACTCACCTGTTTTTCTGCAGTTTTGGAGTTGCAAGCTAGTTTGACTGCTACGTAGAATTCTGGGTGCAGTGAGATTAAAGTTAGGGAGTCAGTGTGTGTTCCAGTAAATATTCCTGTACATTCCGCTCATGATGATGAAATTCAGTCTCAGTTTATGGTGGAACCTTCCCTGGAACATCTACCCTGTCCACAAAATAAAGTTCCAGTTTTTCCCTGTAACATGGACAGTTCAGAATCCTTCTCAGAAAACTTGGAAAATGATGTTCCTGAGGTCTTGTCTGATGTCCTTGAGACCTCCGAGTTCCTCCCAAAGGGTGCAGAACTTGTAGGAGATGTCTCCTGCCCCCCAAGTCCTTCTGAGGTGTTGCCCACTTCAGAAGGCATTGCTGTTGTGCTACCTTTGCAGCTCTGGTGGAGCTTCACTCATATGTAGTCAATGATGATATTATTGTCGCAGAGATTTCTAGGTTTGAGTCCAAGCCTTCTTTTGAAAGTCCAGTGCTTGTGACCACCGCTAGTGATGATTCTCTGCCCGGTTCTGGTTTTGGTCTTGTCGTGACAGACTCTGAGGTTGGCAGTTCCTCGACAACATGTCCTGAGGTTCCCCTTGGGCTAGTGTACCCCGATGTGTTCTGTGACCCAGAAAGCCCAAGTGTGTCTCGGTTGCCAGCCTGCTCAGATGCTTCCTCGGTGGAAACCTGTTCTGATGTCGCCTGCCTACCTGCATGCCCAGAGGTGGTCCCTGAAGGCCCTGTTCTTGATGCTTGTCCTGGTAATTCTGAATCCGGAATTGTCATTGGTTCCATAGGGGTTCTTGATAGTTCTCCATGTGAGTCTGGTGATCGTTCTGCCCTCCTGGGATCTCTGCGGAGCTTCAAAGTGTTCTGGGAGATCCTGGGAGAAATATTTCCCGGTACCTTGGATGAGATCAGCAGTGGGTGCTTTGTGGAAAGGGACACTTCGAATGGGTATTGTGGCAGGTTTGGTATTTTTGGACGGTCCTTGGAAGGTGGTGGGCATGGCTCGGTGGGTGTCGATGGCTTCTTCTATGGCATTCACAGTCCTGATGGGTGTTACACTAAGACTTGTGGTACTGATGGGCATGTTTCGGTGGCTTCTCCTTCCGATGAGGTCGGTTTCGGGTGGGCTGACTCTGGAATTGGGCCTTGTCGGGCTGTCCTGACCTTCATGAGTCTTCAGTTAGAGTCTTTTGCAAATATCAGGTTAGAGGCTCGTCTGGATCTGCTCGGCTGCCTGCGCAGGCAGGCAGTTTTTTGACCACTGTTCAGGTCTGCATTCTGCAGGTCTCTGGAAGAGAGACCTTTTGTCAGTTTGGCAGCTTGCTGCTGAGGAATTTGCATACGTTTGTCATGCAGATTGCCTAGCCACATCCTTTGTAGGCTTGCTCTATATATACCATGTAATATCACAGATCTGGGCTGGTCATAAGGGTTAGTCCTGTGAAACACCCCTGGAGTGTCAGGCTTGCTCATTGTTTGAAGATTAGTCTAGAGTAATTCCTGGGACTGCACTAGGCAGGTTCCCTAGTGCAGTTAGGATTGCATATCTGTTTTGTTTGTCTGTTGCGATTGTCCTGTCCCAGCGGTGGTCGACAGGAAGTCGTTCTGATCTTTGTTCTTGGAGTATAGCTGGAGCAGCGGTTGCTACCAGCTATCTCATCTGATCTGTCTTGCCAGGATCGCACTCGCCTTGCGCTAGTGCTGTGGATCCGTCTGATCTCCATCTCTCTTTCTATACTTGGATCGCACTCGCCTTGCGCTAGTGCTGTGGATCCTTCTGGTCTGCTACTCTCTTGCTGTACTTGGATCGCACTCGCCTTGCGCTAGTGCTGTGGATCCTTCTGTTCTGTCTTCCTGGATCGCTAGTGCTCTGGATCCTATCTCTCACTTATTCCTGTTTTCGTGTATCTGTCTTGTCTGCTACGAACGCTTGCTGGAGGCTCGGTGAGGTAACCGTTAAGCAAGCGCTCGCGTCCTCTGTTTCATGTTTGTCTGTCGGTGGTTAGTTAGGCATGCTTGTCTCTGTTGTGCTTAACATGCGGGGACCGCGCATAAACGCGTGCACTGTTGCGAATGAGTGCGGTGTTCGCGTTTAGTTAGCGTTTATTATTTTCCTTATCTTCTCATTGTATTATTTGCTGTGCCTTTGCTACTCTCGTGTTCTGCCTTGCTGTAGCCTTGTGTCACCTCTGGCAATCGCCTCTCTCGCGATTGCGTTCCTACTTCATATCTGCTGTTGTGTATGCACTGTCGCGGGTTGGCAACTAGTTTGGTGCACACACATACAATCTGTCCCTTTGCTCAATCTCATTCGCAATCGCTTCTCAGGCGATTGCGTTCTCACTCAGTTTCTTCTGTTGTGTGTCTGCCGTCGCAGGTTGGCGGCTAGATTGGTGGACATACATACATTTCTCATCTGTGCTCATTCGGTCTTGTGTCGCTGTTAGCAACCGCCATCTCCGGCGATTGCATTCTCACTTTGTTTTCCTGGTTGTGTGTTCATCGTCGCAGGGTGGCGACTAGTTTGGTGAACACACATACCCTCTGTCGCATTGATCTCTCTCTTTCAGGGCTATCTTGCCCTGCGTTTCTTCCCTTCGTGCAATTCCTGTCTGGCGTATGTGGCAGGGCAGAGGAGCTGTTCCTCTGCACTCCACAGCTCCACCTGCCGACAGGAATTTCCCTCTACAGGTGCATTGCACCTTTTGCTGGGTTCCCTCAAATTACACGCTTGTGGAGGATTTCCGCAGTGTCAGCGCACGTCTTGTGCGCTGATCATGGAGAGAATTCCGCAATCGTTACACCATAGGAGTCCTTTGACTGCAGTAGAGTCTGATTCCCAGCAGTTCAGGGAATCACTGGCTCTCTGGTTATCTCCAGCCCTTTACTAGGAGATATTCCGCATACTGTCAAGGGCCACCTGCTCCTCAGGTGGTCCATGCTCATCTACTGTTGCACCAAACACTTACACTTTATCAGGTGTCCAGAGGTTAGTTATACTTGTATTATTGGTGATTCTGCAGATCATCAATAATCAGGTATATATCTGCATTGTTGGTGATACTGCAGATCACCAATAATCAGATTCTCTCTGTGTGCTGACACCGATCGTTACAGTTACATCTTAGCAAAGCAATTGTTCTTTAAGTCCATTTGTGTTACAAGCAATGGTAATCAGGTTATCTTCTTTCTATACTAAGTTACGTCTAAACTAAGTATATACAGCATACAAGATAAAATAACGAGACATAAATAAATATATAAGTAAAGATTAAGACCAGCGGTGACAGGGACAGAAAGTGCCTCTCTGTAAACCGGCTGTTGGTTTTATACGAACCAGAAAGAGTTTGTAAGGAATAGCGGAGACACCGCCGCAGCAGTGAGCGGCATGACAGCGGTCTCCGCGTCTCAGCCGGCGAATTCCTCTGCGCTGTTACATGATGGAGGTTTGCCTGGTCCTTCAGTCGCACATAGACTTAGGGCTATGCGCGCACGCGTGCCAGGCGACAGGACCTTTATGCGCATAGAAGGGGAGTCAGCTGATCGGCCGGTCAGCTGACTCCAACAGTGCTCCTGATTGGCTGAGTGACTGGGGCGGAGCTATGGTCGCTCCCAAGTATATATAGGACCTGCCTGTCAGTGGCTCCTCGTCTGCTGTTGCATATGCTACGTGTTAGCACTCAGACCTTAGTCAGATCCCAAAGTGTGCCTAGAACCAGCAGGAGCTGGGGATCCACACTTAGTCAGTTTCTGTTGATAGCTAAAGTACTAATTGAATTGTATTATGTAATGACTGAAGAGGCAGCTGCGGCGAACAACACCGCCGCCGCAGCTGCCTCCGTGCCCCGGCCCGTTCCTCCGGCGTCTGGGAATGCCGAGGACGGGACTGTCACTCTCTCATAGGGTCACTGGCGCGTGCGTAGACAGGACCTTTATGCCGGGAGGAGGCTCGTCAGCTGACCTGCTGGTCGGCTGATGTCAGAGGAGACTCACGGTGCCCCTGATTGGCTGATAGCAGGGGGCGTGCCTGTCAGGTCTCCTCTGCTTCTTAAGCCTCCGGGCTTCAGTGTTTCCCTGTCTGCTGTCGTGAATACTTTGGTGTTAGCGCTCAGACCTTAGATTAGATCCCAGGTGTTGAAACCAAGGACTTCACACCTAGACTAGGACTATTGTTATATTGTATATTGTAGTGAGGTTCCTGTGGATGATAGATGTGTATGCAGTGTTTGCGATACACATCTATCTATAGTTAGCTCATTGTTTGTATTATAGATGTATGACTCTGGCTAAACTCTGACCCTGATCTCGCTTACTGATTCTGTACTTCTGCCTATCTGCCTTAAAGTTGATGAACCTCTATCTGTTTTGCCCGATATCCTCTTGCCTCATGATTCTGTACTGTCACTTACCTCTCTGTTGCCGAACTTAGCCTGTCTGACCACTCTGTCCTCACCAGTGGGCCTAGCCTCTGGTGGGGGGATTTCTAGTATCGTATCACCTGCTCCTCAGGTGTTTACTAGGCTGCAGTACCGTCTTAATCACCTGCTCCTCAGGTGTTTACTAGGCTGCAGTACCGTCTTAATCACCTGCTCCTCAGGTGATCTCTAGGCTGCAGTACAGTCTTCTTCGGGAGATTCTATCCCTTCAGTATCTATATCTCCAGCTTGCTGAGGCTTGCACGCTATTATACAATCAGTGTACTGGTAGTACCTCACCAGCCCCTCTGGTGAGGTCTCACTATATCATTTAGTTACAGTCTGTGTATTTATAGTACCTTACCAGCCCCTCTGGTAAGGTCTTGCAAAACTAATAAAGTTACGGTTGCACCAAGCACTACACTCTAGCACCCTTTTGGCTATACTGGTATTGTTGGTGATTCTGCAGATCGCCACATAATCAGATATAGCGTCTGCATTATTGGTGATTCTGCAGATCACCGTATAATCAGACATCTGAGTTGCTTACCCAACCGTTACAGAACAGCAGACCAGAAAAGACATGGCGACACTGGGCGAACGGGTCGATGTATTGACCGCTACTGTTAGTGAGCTCATTAAAACGGTTAATGCACAGCAGACTCAGATTGACCAACTAGCTGAATCAGTTAACCGTTTAACTACCTCTATTGCACCAGTGTCACCCCCTCCTGTAATTGAACCTAGGGTGCCCCTACCTGAGAAGTTTTCAGGGCATCGCTCGGATTTTCGTAATTTTAAACACAGATGCTTATCATATTTTGAGCTATGGCCCGTTTCTTCAGGTACAGAAGGTCAGAGGGTCACTTTTATTAAGACATTATTGTCTGGAGATTCACAGTCCTGGGCCTACAGTCTCCCCACGGGGCATGAGGCCTTGGTCTCAGTGGCAGAATTCTTCAAAGCTATGGCAGTTATTTACGATGACCCTGATTTGGCAATAACCGCAGAAAGGAAGCTGAAGACCCTCAAGCAGGGACACAATCCCATCGAAACTTGTGCGGCTGAATTCAGGAGATGGGCAGTGTCAGCCAGGTGGGGGCAGTATGCACTTCTTGATTGCTTTTTGTCAGGGTTGTCCAATGCTGTAGCTGATCTCATGTTGGGTCATCCTGAGCCCAAAACATTGGATGAGGCCATATCTTTGGCAATTAAAATCGATAGACGGGATCGTTATCAGAAACAAACTCGAGCAAAGCCTTTAGGGAGATTTGCTTCATGTACGTTTTCAGCGCCTGCGCCTTCCTCTCCACCGCCTGATGAGCCAATGCAGATAGGGCACGCCAAGCTTTCAGAGATTGAGAGGAATAGAAGACGTAAGGAAAATTTATGTATGTACTGTGCTGACAAAGGACACATGGTCTCCGCTTGTCCCAAGAAGGCGTAAAACTCTATCGCCTAGGAGTAGCTGGAGGTACTACCCTAGGTGATCCAGTCATACCTCTAAGCAACAAACGGTTATTGCTCCCATGCTCTATCGCTTGGGAGGGACAAGTGCATTCCACTCAGGCCTTTATAGATTCGGGTTCAGCCATTAATCTTATGTCTCAAGACTTCGCCAATAAGTTTGGCTTTCCATTGACTTCTGTGGGACAACAGGTCAAGATCACTGCAGTGGACGATTCTCCACTACCCCTTAAGCAGAACATTACTCAGACTCCGGTATTGTCATGTCAGCTTGGGGTTCTGCATAGGGAGCAGATACAGTTTTTGGTGCTCGAGATGTCCACCTCCACAGTCATTTTGGGGATGCCCTGGCTCAAGAAACATTCTCCTCACATAGACTGGAGTTCCAGACAGTTGTTGAGCTGGTCCCCTTACTGCCATATTCATTGTTTGGAGAACGTTAACATAGCCGCTACCGAGACCCAGGTAGAGGGGATCCCTGATTCAGTATCTGACCCCCCCCGAGTTGGACAATTGGGTGGATTGGGTACCCGTATTAAGCCCATTCCAACAGGAGGTCCCCGAGGGGAAGCCAGAGGGGGTGCTCTTTGTACCGTTACAATTCAGATTCAAGATTCTACATACATTCCATGCCCATAAAAATGCTGGTCACCCCGGAATTGCCCGCACACAGGAGTTATTGGACCGCTGTGTCTGGTGGCCCTCGATAGTCTCAGATTGCAGAGAATTCGTGGGCAGTTGTTCCATCTGTACCAGGAGTAAGGCATCCCGGCGGGCTCCTGTGGGTACCTTACAGCCACTACCGATGCCTGAACAACCATGGACCCATGTGTCCATGGATTTTGTAGGAGACTTACCTAGTTCTGATGGTAAGACAGTCATATAAGTGGTAGTCGACAGGTTTAGCAAGATGGCTCATTTCATTCCCTTGAACGGACTCCCCACTGCACAAGAACTGGCAGAACTCTTTGTACACCACATTTTTAGACTGCATGGAATTCCGGAAAGTGTGGTGTCAGATAGGGGAGTCCAGTTAATTTCCCGGTTCTGGAAAGCATTCTGCCAGCATATGGGAATGAAGTTATCATTTTCCTCTGGCTACCACCCACAGACAAACGGCCAGACTGAAAGGGTCAACCAGTCACTGGAGCAATTCCTCAGATGTTATGTGGCTGAGACCCAGACGGATTGGGTCAAATTCCTGCCCTATGCGGAGTTTGCCCATAATAACTTGAAATGTGCCTCTTCTGGGTTCTCCCCCTTTCAGATTGTCACGGGGTGATCACCCAAATTTTAACCTCTGCCGGTAGTGTCCTCTCCATTTCCGGCCTTGGAGCAGTGGAAAGGGGCTTTGAAAGAAATATGGGAAATGGTTAAGGGAAATTTAAGGAAGGCCTTTGCCACACAGAAAAAACAAGCAGACAAGAGACGGTCAGTGGAGTGGGAATTCTCTCCAGGTGATTTAGTGTGGGTCTCTACTAGACATTTGGCCTTGAAACAGCCTTCTGCCAAGTTAGGTCCTAAATTAATAGGACCATACTCTATTTCCAGAAAAGTCAACAATGTTACTTATGTGGTTTAACTCCCACCCAGTTTCAGGGGTGGCAGAACCTTTCACGTGTCCCTTTTGAAGCCTGCTGTGTGTGTGGACTCTATGTAACGGTCTTGTGTCGTTGCTCAGATGTCTGATTATATGGTGATCTGCAGAATCACCAATATTACAGACGCTATACCTGATTATGGGTGATCTGCAGAATCTCCAATAATACTAGTATAGCAGGCAAGGAGCAGAGAGTGTAGTGATCGGGGTAACCGTAACTTTAATGCTTTAATGAGGCCTCACCAGAGGGGCTGGTGAGGTAGAAACAGTACACAGAGTGTGTACTAACGTACAACCTCCAGCAAGCTGGAGAACCAATACTGAAAAGGCTGAATCTCCCGAGGAGAGGGTGATTCATAATATACTGCAGGCAGATGAACACCCGAGGGGTGGGTGAGTCAGACTGTACCGCAGCCTACGAGATACAGTAATACTAAAATGGCAGGTACCTAAAGAGCAGGTAATTAAGGCTGAACTATAGCCTAGCAGAGCTGCTTAACCAGCGGAGCTGGCGCAGTAACACCTCACCAGTGGCGAGGGCCCACTGGTGAGTAGAATGGTCAGGCTGGCAAGGTTCGGCAACAGAGAGGTAAGTATCAGTACAGAATCGTGAGACAAGAGAGTAAACGGTAATCAGGCAGAGGTTCAGCAACAGGAAGGTACGTATCGGTACAGAATCGTGAGACAAGAGAGTAATCGGTAATCAGGCAGAGGTTAAGCAGCAGGTAGGCAGATAGGCAAAAGTACAGGATCGGAAGGCAGGATCAGAGTCACAGGTAATAGCTAAGAATCATACACAGGAGATCAATACAGTAACAATAACCTAGTCTGGGTGTGAAATCCTTAGCATCAACACCAGGGAACTAGTCTAAACAAATAACAATCACAAGGTAGCAATCTCCTAGTCTAGGTGTGAAATCCTTAGCATCATCACCAGGAAACTAGCCTAAGGTCTGAGCGCTAACACGCAAGTATTCACTACAACAGACAATGTAACAATGAAGCCCGGAGGCTTATGAAGCAGAGGAGACCTCACTGGCACGCCCCCCTCTCATCAGCCAATCCTGGGCGCCGTGGGTCTCCTCTCACGTCAGCTGACCAGCAGGTTAGATCAGCATCAAAGAAGTAAAACAGTTGAATCAGGCACTGCAGTAATGACTGTTTTAATGGTGTTTCTGATTGTGAATAAAATCACCATTGTATTATCAAAAAATTGTGACATTCAAAAAGGTAGGTACAAAACATCATCATCTGTAGAAAAATCATCATGTGCAAACATCTTGTGTATTCAAACAGTTGCAAGAGGAGGATGTCCTACCATATCAAAGGTGGCGGTGGTGGGTGCAGGGCAAAAACGGTAGCCTAACAGTCGTTTCGCATGGCTGTGCTTCTTCCGAGGCTGATCCACGTTAGTACACATGAATGCACAGGCTTTTATTTCCTGTGTCATGAACTGGGGGCGGGTACGCAATGACGTACGCATTTCCGGACGCATGCGTAAAAACGTAAGCGTCAACCAGGCGTTCACGCGTCCAAAGGGGGAAACGCGTTACCGTATGCGTAACAAATTACGTGTCGGCGCAAACCATGCGTATCAGCATGGAACGCATGCGGACGCATAACTTTGTACGCACGCAATCAAAAAAGAGGCGTATTCACCATCTTAAAGGAGCTCATTGCTCCAGATTGCAGATTCAATCGTAAGAAGAGCCGTTTGAGGCTAGCTGTGATATACAGTGACTCAAACGCGCATGTGGAACATGGGATTGCATGAAAACGCTAAAAATGCGAGAGGGAAAGGGGGAACTGGAGAACAGTGGAACCAATTATTACAGGAATCATCAATCCTCATTGCAAACCTGTTTACATAAAATTGCAGCATCTAAATTTACTTATCAAAAATGCATATTTTTAGCTTATAAAATGAGCTCAGATGCAGAAATTGCTACAGCTATGGATCTAGAAAGCATGCCAATTTATTGTGGTCATTGAAACCCAATGGACCTAGGGCTTCACTTTTGATAATCAGGAGCAACTCTTTTCTTAGTAAAAGTCGAGAGCGATCTCCTCCCCGTTTGGGAATCATGACTTGTGCCAGACCACAAAATTTTAACACGTCTGGATTGCTTTCATGTATTTGTCTAACATGCTCTATCATTCTCGTGGCGCCTTTACCGTTTTCAACGGAACGCCAATGTTCTTGTTTTCTCTCTTTTAGGGGGTGTGTAGTTTTGCCAATATAGAATCGGCAACAAGGGCACCACAGAGCATAGACAACAAATTTAGTATTACAAGTTCCTGAGCCCATTTCCCCTCCCAATCAGCCTATCCTCCTACCTAAATTAAAACAACCATATAGGGCTTGTAAATCTATCAAGCCCTTTACGGTACAAACTGGATCAAGTCTGGATCACTTCCAGACCATAGTAGAGAATGAAATGAAAGCACTTTGCTATCCCAAGTTGCCCCCAAATATTACCAAGCCTGAAATTCGAGCTCTTAAATGGCTAAAAAATCGTCCCGATTTAATAATAAAAAAATCAGGCAAGGGCGGTTCCATAGTTGTCATGTCGGCCACCCAATACAGGGAGGAGGCGATGCGGCAGCTGCGGGAACCCCGAGTCTAGGTATCAATCAGTTTTGATCCTACTTTCAAATATCAAGGGGCATTGAGGTCACTCCTCAGGCAAGGGGTTGAAAGGGGCTTTTTGACCCCTAATTTAGCAACTAATTTGCTTCCTGAATTTCCCCGAAAACCAGTGTGGTACTGTCTCCCCAAAATTCACAAATCACGGACCAGATCACCAGGACGTCCGATTGTCTCAGGTGTTGGTTCCGTCACCGAGAGACTTTCTCGTTACCTGGACCATCTCCTGAGACCTCTTTTACAATTAGTGCCTTCACATATGTCTGACACCCTAGAGGTCCTTCAAGGAATTGAGAATTATGAATGGTTTCCAGGTGACTTACTAATGTCCATCGACGTTGAAAGCCTATATAGCTGCATACCTCATAATGCAGGCATAGAGGCAGTCGAACGGTTTTTAAACCGGGTTTGTTCCGACCAAGATCACGTAATGTTTGTATGCGACTGTTTGCGTTTTGTTCTCACCCACAATGCGTTTAAATTTAGCGGCGTATGGTACACGCAAGTGTCGGGTACCGCAATGGGGACACCGGTCGCATGCGCATACGCTAATTTATTCTTAGCAGCTTGGGAGGAGGATTGCGTCTACAGCAGACGTAATAACTACAGAAGCTGTATCAGGAGATGGTCCAGGTGTGTGGAAGCGACTTCACAGTAGAGGTTATCCCGAGAATGAACTTGATATTGCCTTTCGTGAAGCCTTACAAAAAAATCGAGATGATCTCCTGTTCAAGGATCGCGATCCTAAACGCGATGACAAAATCGCTTTTACGTTCAATTACACCCAAATGGCCAATACAGTCAGAAATATTATCAAAAAGAATTGGTCTGTCCTAGTTAAAGACCCCAATTTGAAATCCCTACTGCCTCCCTCCCCCCTAGTGGCGTTCAGGCGTGCTCCCACAATTGGTGATCATGTCACTAAAAGTGAATGCACGCCCGGTTCCATTGAGAATTGGTTACAAAAATGTCGGCCGAAGGGCAACCACAGATGTCAATTTTGCTCCCACTGCCAATTTATGTGTACCGGCACGTTTTATTGTGTAGGTGCCTTGCAGTGGACAGTGCGTGACTTAATCACTTGTAATACTAAATTTGTGGTCTATGCTCTGTGGTGCCCTTGGGGCCGATTCTATATTGGCAAAACTACACGCCCCCTAAAAGAGAGAATACAAGAACATTGGCGTTCTGTTGAAAACGGTAAAGGCGCCACGAGAATGATAGAGCATGTTAGACAAATACATGAAAGCAATCCAGACGTGTTGAAATTTTGTGGTCTGGCACAAGTCATGATTCCCAAACGGGGAGGAGATCGCTCTCGACTTTTACTAAGAAAAGAGTCGCTCCTGATTATCAAAAGTGAAGCCCTAGGTCCATTGGGTTTCAATGACCACAATGATTTGGCATGCTTTCTAGATCCATAGCTGTAGCAATTTCTGAATCTGAGATCATTTTATAAGCTAAAAATATGCATTTTTGATAAGTAAATTTAGATGCTGCAATTTTATGTAAACAGGTTTGCAATAAGGATTGATGATTCCTGTAATAATTGGTTCCACTGTTCTCCAGTTCCCCCTTTCCCTCTCGCATTTTTAGCGTTTTCATGCAATCCCACGTTCCACATGCACGTTTGAGTCACTGTATATCACAGCTAGCCTCAAACGGCTCTTCTTATGATTGAATCTGCAATCTGGAGCAATGAGCTCCTTTAAGATGGTGAATACACCTCTTTTTTGATTGCGTGCGTACAAAGTTATGCGTCCGCATGCGTTCCATGCTGATATGCATGGTTTGCACCGACGCGTAATTTGTTACGCATACGGTAACGCGTTTCCCCCTTTGGACGCGTGAACGCCTGGTTGACGCTTACGTTTTTATGCATGCGGCCGGAAATGCGTACGTCATTGCGTACCCGCCCCCAGTTCATGACACAGGAAATAAAAGCCTGTGCATTCATGTGTACTAACGTGGATCAGCCTCGGAAGAAGCACCGCCGTGCGAAACGGCTGTTAGGATACCGTTTTTGCCCTGCACCCACCCACCTTTGATATGGTAGGACATCCTCCTCTTGCAACTGTTTGAATACACAAGATGTTTGCACATGATGATTTTTCTACAGATGATGATGTTTTGTACCTACCTTTTTGAATGTCACAATTTTTTGATAATACAATGGTGATTTTATTCACAATCAGAAACACCATTAAAACAGTCATTACTGCAGTGCCTGATTCAACTGTTTTTCTTCTTTGATGCTGATTAGTGATGGGCGAACATCCAGATGTTCGGGTTCGGGGTGGTTCGGCCGAACATGCCCCCGATGTTCGGCATGTTCGGACCGAACCCAACCCGAACATGTCCCTTTGGGGCCCCTATAGGGTCCCAGCATAAAGGGAGAGCATGCCCCGAGCGCGCGGGGGGGGGGGGGGGGTCGGAAATGCCCCCCACCCCTCCCCGCTAAGCTCTCCTTTTTGCCGGTACCCTATAACGTTAAATTTAAGCCCCCCAAAAGTACCTGAGGAGGGGGGCAGGAAGCGGGCAGCCGGAGATGCTAGGCGCTAGTACCATCTGGTACTTCCTCCCTCTCTTGACGCACTTCCTGTTTACATTTGAAGTCGCGTCAAGAGAGTGCAGAAGTACCGCGATGACACGAATGAGGGTACGCGTCATCTACATGATGACACGTACCCTCGTACGCATCATCGCGGTACTTCTGCGCTCTCTTGACGCGACTTCAAATGTAAACAGGAAGTGCGTCAAGAGAGGGCGAAAGTACCAGATGGTACTAGCGCCTAGCATCTCCGGCTGCCCGCTTCCTGCCCTCCTCCTCAGGTACTTTTGGGGGGCTTAAATTTAACGTTATAGGGTACCGGCAAAAGGGAGAGCTTAGCGGGGAGCGGTAGGGGGCATTTCCGACCCCCCCGCGCGCTCGGGGCATGCTCTCCCTTTATGCTGGGTCCCTATAGGGGGCTATGTTCGGCCGGACATGGCTGTGTTCGGCCGAACAAAGAAGGCACGTTCGGGTTCGGGCAGCGTGGCTGAGCACCCTCCCGAACACCATCCATCCTTTTTCCCAGTAACATGGCTAGAGACTCTGTAGTGCCGGCAACCCTTCACTCTTTGACCAGCAGGTCAGCTGACGGGCTTCCTCCCCGCATAAAGGTCCCGTCTGTGCGTGCGCCCGCGCGCTAAGGCGACCCCCGGCAAGAGAGAAGGATCCGTCCTCGGCGTCCTGGACGCTGGCCGGACGGATGGCCGCATGGAGGCAGCTGCGGCGGCAGTGCTGTTCCCCGAAGCTGCCTCGTATATTACAGTACCCCCCCCCCCCTTCTAGGCGTGGGCTCCGAACACGCACCACCTGGCCTATCAGGATACATCCTATGGAACTCCATCCTGAGCTCCTCTGCATGCATGCGAGAGAGTGGTACCCAGGATCTCTCTTCCGGACCATACCCCCGCCAGTGAACCAGATATTGCAAAGATTTACGAACTCGCCCGAGAATCCAAAATCTTTTCGACTTCGTATTCTGGTTCTCCATCAACCACCACAGGGGGGGGGGGAGTGGCATCCACATACACGGCAGGCTTCAAAAGTGACACGTGGAACGTCCTACCACCCCTGAAACTGGGGGGAAGTGACACCTTGTAGGTAACATTATTTATCTTTTTAGAAACAGGATAGGGTCCTATACATTTGGGACCCAACTTAACAGAGGGTTGCCTTAGGGACAAGTGGCGAGTGGAAATCCACACCAAATCTCCCGGTGCGAAGTTCCACCGAACATCTCTTGTCGGCCTGTCTTTTTTGAAGTGAAAAGGCTTTTTTCACATTTTGCTTCACCTTATTCCAGATGTGCCTCATGGTCTCTGACCAATGTTCCAAGGCTGGAAAAGGTGACGCCACCACTGGCAGGGGTGAAAATTTGGGTGATCTCCCCGTAACAACTTGGAAGGGGGAGAACCCTGATGAAGCAGACCTCAAGTTATTGTGGGCAAACTCTGCATAAGGCAAGAACCTGACCCAGTCGGTCTGGGCATCAGCCACGTAACACCTGAGGAACTGCTCAAGGGCCTGATTTACCCTCTCGGTCTGACCATTGGTCTGTGGGTGGTAGCCGGAGGAAAACGACAACTTCATCCCCATATGCTGACTAAACGCTTTCCAGAAACGAGAAGTGAACTGGAATCCCCTATCTGACACCACATCCTGGGGAATCCCATGCAGCCTGAAGATGTGGAGAACGAACAGTTCTGCCAATTCCTGTGGCGAGGGGAGTCCGTTCAAGGGGATGAAGTGGGCCATCTTACTAAACCTGTCGACTACCACCCAAATTACCGTTTTACCCTTAGAGGGAGGCAATTCGCCCACAAAATCCATGGACACGTGGGTCCAAGGTTCCTCAGGCGTTGGCAGAGGCTGTAAGGTACCAGCAGGCGCTTGCCTAGAAGCCTTGCTCCTGGCACAAACGGCACAGCTAGCCACAAACTCCTTACAATCAGTAGTGATTGAGGGCCACCATACACTGCGACTTAATAATTCTCGAGTACGAGCCACTCCCGGGTGACCAGCGTTTTTATGGGCATGAAATGCCTCCAAGACTTTGAAACTCAACTGGAGGGGGACAAAAAGAACTCCCTCTGGTTTGCCCTCATGGACCTCTTGTTGAAAAGGACCCAGCTCTGACGCCCAATCCAACTCAACCTGTATTCCAGAGGGTTCTGGATCCTGTTCAATGGTTCCAACTACTTGGGCTTCATTAACTGCAATAGGGACCTGCTTCAAACAATGATCCTGACAGCAGTGGCGTACCTAGGGCATTTGACACCCGGTGCTAGGTATTGAAAGACACCCCCCCACCCACGGTACACCACCTGCGGCGCGCAAATTCACATCGTTGCGCAGCTTTTCTCCAGAAAATACACAAAATGTCAGAAGCTTTCAACATAAAATACACGTAATGCGAGAACATTTCACCAGACATTACACGTTATGTGAGCAGATTTCACAAGAAAATACATTCAATCATGTCGGCAGATTTGACCAGAAAAAAATCATTTAATCTTGCGGCACATTTGACCAGAACATACACAATGTCAGCACCAGATTTCACCACAAAATACACAATATCGGTAGTTAAACTGACCACAAAATACACAATGACAGTAGTTAAACTGAACACAAAATACACAATGACGGTAGTTAAACTGACCACAAAATACACAATGTCGGCAATTAATCTGACCACAAAATACACAATGTCGGTAGCAGATCTGACCACAAAATACACAATATTGGTAGCAGATTTGAGTGTTGGCAAGCTGATAGCCTGGTGGGTAGGTGGTGAAGGGTGAGCAGCCTGATTGCCTAGTGGGTAGGTGGGCAGCCTGCTGGGTAGCAGTGGTGGGTAGGGGGGCAGCAGTGGTGGGTAGGTGGGCAGCCTGCTGGGTATCCTGGTGGGTAGGTGGGCAGCCTGCTGGGTAGCCTGGTGGGTAGGTAGGCAGCAGTGGTGGGTAGGTGGGCAGCAGTGGTGCATAGGTGGGCAGCAGTGGTGCGTATGTGGGTAGCAGTGGTGCGTAGGTGGGCAGCAGTGGTGAGTAGCCTGGTGGGTAGGTGGGCAGCCTGCTGGGTAGCAGTGGTGGGTAGGTGGGCAGCAGTGGTGGGTAGGTGGGCAGCAGTGGTGGGTAGCCTGCTGGATAGCCTGGTGGGTAGGTGGGCAGCAGTGGTGGGTAGGTGGGCAGCAGTGGTGGGTAGCCTGCTGGGTAGCCTGGTGGGTAGGTGGGCAGCAGTGGTGGGTAGGTGGGCAGCAGCGGTGGGTAGGTGGGCAGCAGCGGTGGGTAGGTGGGCAGCAGTGGTGGGTAGCCAACTGGGTAGCTTGGTGGGTAGGTGGTAAGCAGCGGTGGGTAGGTGGGCAGCAGTGGTGGGTAGGTGGGCAGCAGTGGTGGGTAGGTGGGCAGCAGCGGAGGGTAGGTGGGCAGCAGTGGTGGGTAGCCTGCTGGATAGCCTGGTGGGTAGGTGGGCAGCAGTGGTGGGTAGGTGGGCAGCAGCGGTGGGTAGGTGGGCAGCAGTGGTGGGTAGCCTGCTGGGTAGCCTGGTGGGTAGGTGGGCAGCAGTGGTGGGTAGGTGGGCAGCAGCGGTGGGTAGGTGGGCAGCAGCGGTGGGTAGGTGGGCAGCAGTGGTGGGTAGCCAACTGGGTAGCTTGGTGGGTAGGTGGTAAGCAGCGGTGGGTAGGTGGGCAGCAGTGGTGGGTAAATGGGCAGCAGTGGTGGGTAGGTGGGCAGCAGCGGAGGGTAGGTGGGCAGCAGTGGTGGGTAGCCTGCTTGGTAGCCTGGTGGGTAGGTGGGCAGCAGTGGTGGGTAGGTGGGAAGCAGCGGTGGGTAGGTGGGCAGCAGTGGTGGGTAGGTGGGCAGCAGTGGTGGGTAGGTGGGCAGCAGCAGAGGGTAGGTGGGCAGCAGCGGTGGGTAGGTGGGCAGCAGCGGTGAGTAGGTGGGCAGCAGTGGTGGGTAGCCTGCTGGGTAGCCTGGTGGGTAGGTGGGCAGCAGTGGTGGGTAGGTGGGCAGCAGCGGTGGGTAGGTGGGCAGCAGTGGTGGGTAGGTGGACAGCAGTGGTGGGTAGGTGGGCAGCAGTGGTGGGTAGCCTGCTGGTTAGCCTGGTGGGTAGGTGGGCAGCAGTGGTGGGTAGGTGGGCAGCAGCGGTGGGTAGGTGGGCAGCAGCGGTGGGTAGCCTGCTGGGTAGCCTGGTGGGTAGGTGGGCAGCAGCGGTGGGTAGGTGGGCAGCAGTGGTGGGTAGGTGGGCAGCAGCGGTGGGTAGGTGGGCAGCAGCGGTGGGTAGGTGGGCAGCAGTGGTGGGTAGCCTGCTTGGTAGCCTGGTGGGTAGGTGGGCAGCAGTGGCGGGTAGGTGGGCAGCAGCGGTGGGTAGGTGGGCAGCAGTGGTGGGTAGGTGGGCAGCAGTGGTGGGTAGGTGGGCAGCAGCGGTAGGTAGGTGGGCAGCAGTGGTGGGTAGCCTGCTGGGTAGCCTGGTGGGTAGGTGGGCAGCAGTGGTGGGTAGGTGGGCAGCAGCAGTGGGTAGGTGGGCAGCAGCAGTGGGTAGCCTGCTGGGTAGCCTGGTGGGTAGGTGGGCAGCAGTGGTGGGTAGGTGGGCAGCAGCGGTGGGTAGGTGGGCAGCAGCGGTGGGTGGCCGGGCCGGTGCACCTGTAAAAGAAAAAAAAACATTCATTTACCTGCAGATGAAACCTCTCTTCCGAATCCCAGGCAGCCTCTCTCTCCGCAGCTCCTCTTGAATGTCCCGCGCCGTCTCCTGCTGCGTCATCAGTGCAGGGCTACGGGAAGATGGCCGCCGACGCCCGCACTGGAGACAAAAATAGACGGCAAGATGGCGTCGGCGGCCATCTTGCCGTCTATTTTTGTCTCCAGTGCGGGCGTCGGCAGCCATCTTCCCGTAGCCCTGCTCGGGTAAACTGAGGGCAGCTATCAGCCGCCCTGTCAGTGTCCGTTGCCGGCGCCCGTGGAGGGGAAGCGCCGAAGGAGGGGACCCAGGTCAGGGAGATGTGGGGGGGTATTTCCCCCCTCCCCGCCGACGCTGCCACCCCTCCTTCAGCGCTGCTTCCCCTCCTGTGTCATCAAGGCTTCTGGGGAGGCCTTGATGACACCCCCCCTGGAGCTGACACCCGGAGCGGAGCGCTCCTGGCCGCCCCATGGTAGGGACGCCACTGCCTGACAGTATGGAGACCAGCTTATCAACTGTCTGGTACCCCAATCAATGTCTGGTGAGTGCTTTTTTAACCACGGCATGCCCAGGATGACCGTGGACGTGGACATCTCTAACACCAGAAACTGCATTTGTTCCCTGTGCAGGGCCCCAATCTGGCATAACAATACAGGAGTCTGAGTGATGGTGAGGGGTAATGGGGAGTCGTCCACAGCTGTAATTTTAATCTGCTCTCCCAGAGGGAGCAACGGAAATCTGAATTGGTTAGCGAATCTAACAGACATGACATTGACAGCTGACCCGGAGTCTACAAATGCCTGGGTAATATGAACCTGATCCTCCCAGGTGACAGTACAAGGAAGCAACATCCGCTTATTATTTAGAGGTATATCAAGATCGCCTAGGGTAGAACCTCCAGCTACTCCTAGGCGATAGCGTTTTCCGCCTTCTTAGGGCAGGCAGAGACCATGTGCCCTTTATCGGCACAGTATAAACATAACTTCTCTGCTCGTCTTCTATTTTTCTCTACCTCTAAAAGCTTGGCCTGCCCAATTTGCATTGGCTCGTCAGCGGGAGGAGAGGAAGGCGTAGGAGCTGAGAAAGTACAGGAGGAAAACTTTCTTGGGGGCTTAGCCCGAGTTTGCTTTTGATGGCGAACCCGTCTATCAATTTTAATGGCCAGGGAAATGGCCTCATCCAGAGTCTTGGTTTCTGGATGACCCAACATAAGATCGGACACAGCGTCAGACAGTCCGGACAAGAAACAGTCTAAAAGTGTGTACTGCCCCCACCTGGCTGACACTGCCTATCTCCTGAACTCGGTGGCATAAACCTCAACGGAACTATTACCCTGCCTGAGGGTTTTTAACTTCCTCTCAGAAGTCACTGCCAAATTAGGATCGTCGTAAATTACGGCCAATGCTTTAAAGAATTCCTCCACTGAAACCAAGGCCGCATCCCCCATAGGAAGACTGTATGCCCAGGACTGGGAATCTCCAGACAACAAAGTTTTAATGAATGTGACCCGTTGGGCTTCTGTACCAGAAGAAACGGGTCGTAATTCAAAATATGACAAGCAGCTATGCTTAAAATTACTAAAATCCGAGCGATGCCCCGAGAATTTTTCAGGTGGGGGTACCCTCGGCTCGATCACAGAAGGGGGAGACACCCGGGTATTAGGGTCCAATAAACGGTTAACTGACTCAGCTAGTTGGTCAATCTGAGTCTGTTGAGCGTTCACCGTATTAATGAGTTCATTAACAGTGGTGGTTAACACGTCAACCCGTTGGCAGAGTGCCTTCATTATACTTTATTGGTCTGTTGTTCTGTAACGGTCTTGTGTCGTTGCTCAGATGTCTGATTATATGGTGATCTACAGAATCACCAATTATACAGACGCTATACCTGATTATGGGTGATCTGTAGAATCACCAATAATACTAGTATAGCAGGCAAGGAGCAGAGAGTGTAGTGATCGGGGTAACCGTAACTTTAATTCTTTAATGAGGCCTCACCAGAGGGTAGAAACAGGTACACAGAGTGTGTACTAACGTACAACCTCCAGCAAGCTGGAGAACCAATACTGAAAAGGCTGAATCTCCCGAGGAGCGGGTGATTCAGAATATACTGCAGGCAAATGAACACCCGAGGGGCGGGTGAGTCAGACTGTACCGCAGCCTACGAGATACAGTAATACTAAAATGACAGGTACCTAAAAAGCAGGTAATTAAGGCTGAACTATAGCCTAGCAGAGCTGCTTAACCAGCGGAGCTGGCACAGTAACACCTCACCAGTGGCGAGGGCCCACTGGTGAGTAGAATGGTCAGGCAGGCAAGGTTCGGCAACAGAGAGGTAAGTATAAGTACAGAATCGTGAGACAAGAGAGTAAACGGTAATCAGGCAGAGGTTAAACAACAGGTAGGCAGATAGGTGAAAGTACAGGATCGGAAGGCAGGATCAGAGTCAGAGGTAATAGCTAAGAGTCATACACAGGAGATCAATACAGTAGCAATAACCTAGTCTGGGTGTGACTAGCCTAAGGTGTGAGCGCTAACACGCAAGTATTCATGACAACAGACAATGTAACAATGAAACCTGGAGGCTTATGAAGCAGAGGAGACCTCACTGGCACGCCCCCCTCTCATCAGCCAATCCTGGGCGCCGTGGGTCTCCTCTCACGTCAGCTGACCAGCAGGTCAGCTGACGGGCTTCCTCCCCGCATAAAGGTCCCGTCTGTGCGCGCGCCCGCGCGCTAAGGCGACCCCCGGCAAGAGAGAAGGCTCCGTCCTCGGCGTCCTGGACGCTGGCCGGACGGATGGCTGCATGGAGGCAGCTGCGGCGGCGGTGCTGTTCGCCGCAGCTGCCTCGTATATTACATTCCACTCCCCCCCCCCCCCCCCTGTGGTAGTGGATGGGGAGCCAGAATACGAGATAGAGCGGATCTTGGATTCCCGGCAGGTGCGTAAATCCTTGCAGTATCTAGTCCACTGGCGAAGGTATGGTGCTGAAGAAAGATCGTGGGTACCAGTCTCTCGCATGCATGTGGAGGAACTCAGAGAAGAGTTTCATAGGTTGCATCCGGATAGGCCGGGTGGTGCGTGTTCGGAGTCCTCTGTCCTCACCAGTGGGCCTAGTCTCTGGTGGGGGGATTTCTAGTATCGTATCACCTGCTCCTCAGGTGTTTACTAGGCTGCAGTACCGTCTTAATCACCTGCTCCTCAGGTGTTTACTAGGCTGCAGTACTGTCTTAATCACCTGCTCCTCAGGTGATCTCTAGGCTGCAGTACAGTCTGTTTCACCCGCTCTTCGGGAAATTCTATCCCTTCAGTATCTATATCTCCAACTTGCTGAGGCTTGCACGCTATTATACAATCAGTGTACTGATAGTTAGAGATGTCGCGAACCGAAAAATCGGAAGGTTCGGTTCGCGTAAAAGTTCGCGAACCGCAATAGACTTCAATTGGGGGGGGGGGAAATTGAAAAATAGAAAAAATTATGCTGGCCACAAAAGTGATGGAAAAGATGTTTCAAGGGGTCTAACACCTGGAGGGGGGCATAGCAGAGTGGGATACATGCCCAAAGTCCCGGGGAAAAATCTGAATTTGACGCAAAGCAGCGTTTTAAGGGCAGAAATCACATTGAATGCTAAATTGCAGGCCTAAAGTGCTTTCAAACATCTTGCATGGGTATACATCAATTAGGGAGTGTAATTAGAGTTCTGCTTCACACTGACACACCAAACTTACTGTGTAACGCACCGCAAACAGCTGTTTGCGTAGTGATGGCCGTGCTGGACTGGTGCGCACCGTGGCCAGAGTGTAGGCCGTGGCGTTTTTCAAGCCCATATGGTCGCCGGGCTGTGGTAGCTCAATGATAGAACAACAGTGACTGTCCAGCTGATCAAATTTGGTCTGACCACAATGATGCAACGACCTTATTATCTTTTGTGTGCCACCCCCACCCGAGACACTCAAATAGCCGGCGGTCATTGCCTCATTGTGATGCGCAAGCCCCTTCACCGCGGCAAGGTAATGATCACGAAGGGGAATGGGCACATGTACATGCCTTTTGTTTTTTTGTTGCAGCTGCCCGCAGTGCAGCCAGAAAAATTAGGCAGGCATGTACACGCACCAGAAAAATTTGTGTAGCGGCCGCTGCTAGCAGCAGCCTTAAAAATTCAGGAATCTGCCTAGAGTCCTGGACCCTGTTGGTGGTGGCGGAGAAGGCAGTCAAGCGGCCTGCAGGCAGAGATGCTGTGTGTGGGGACTGACTTAGTCTTCGGTCGTGCAGTAGCCCTCCGTGATCCATTCCTCATTCATTTTGATAAAGGTCAGGTACTGAACACTGTCGCGACTTCTCTTCTCAGTAACTATGCCTCCAGCTGCACTGAAGGTCCTTTCTGACAGGACGCTTGCGGCAGGGCAAGAGAGAAGTTGTATGGCAAATTGGGACAGCTCTGGCCACAGGTCAAGCCTGCGCAACCAGTAGTCCAAGGGTTCATCGTCGCTTTTCGCAGAGTCTACATCCACACTCAAGGCCAGGTGGTCGGCTACCTGCCAGTCCAGGCATTGGTGGAGGGTGGATCCGGAAGGACTATGGCGAGGAGTTGGACTAAAGAACGTCCGCATGTCCGACATCACCCTGAGATCGCTGGAGCGTCCTGTCCTTGCCTGCGTGGACTTGGGAGGAGGCGGGTTACTGCCAGTGGTATCTTGATTGCGTTGTACAGCCACATCACCCTTAAACGCATTGTAAAGCATCATCGACAGCTTGTTATGCAAGTGCTGCATCCTTTCCGCCTTGTGTTGACTTGGTAACAGGTCCGCCACTTTGTGCCTGTACCGAGGGTCTAGTAGCGTGGCCACCCAGTACAGGTCATTCGTCTTGAGTTTTTTGATACGGGGATCCCTCAACAGACTGGACAACATGAAAGAGGACATCTGCACAAAGCTGGATGCAGACGTACTCTCCATCTCCTCTTGCTCTTCCTCAGTGACGGGATGCAAATCCTCTTCCTCCCCCCAGCCACGAACAATACCATAGGAACGTGGAGCAGCAGAAGCCCCCTGTGACGGCTGCCGCGGTTGTTCTTCTTCCGCCGCCTCTTCCTCCTCCACAGAAACACCTTCCTCATCATCACCATCATCAGAGTCTGACTCCTCTCCTTCCCCACATGACTCCTCTTCTTCCTCCTCCTCCTCCCCCCTCTGTGCTGCCGCAGGTGTTGTGGGAACATCGGGTTCGGGTGTAAATGGCTCGCATGACTCCTGCTGCCGTAACTCTTCTCGTTCACGCTCCTCCACAGCTGTATCCACCACTCTACGCACGGCACGCTCCAGGAAGTAGGCGTAGGGGAGTTTAGTCACCTCCTCAAAGGGCTCCATGACCCTGCATGCATTTCGCATCAGTGCCCAGTTGTTGGGCCACAACATCCCCATCCTCCCAGATTGTGTCCTTGTACTGTAATGATACAGGTACTGGGTGACGGCTTTCTCCTGGTCTAGCAGGCGAGAGAACATCAGCAGGGTGGAATTCCAGCGAGTCGGGCTATCGCAAATCAGGCGTCTCACCGGCAAGTTGTTTCTACGCTGAATGTCCGCAAAGCATGCCATGGCTTTGTAAGAGCGCCTGAAATGCCCACACAACTTCCTGGCCTGCTTCAGGACGTCCTCTAAGCCTGGGTACTTGGACACAAATCTTTGCACGACCAGATTCAGCACATGTGCCATGCAGGGTATGTGTGTCAGCTTTCCCAAATTCAACGCAGCAATGAGATTCCTGCCGTTGTCACACACCACGTTGCCGATCTCAAGCTTGTGCAGGGTCAGCCATTGCTCCACTCGTTTGTTAAGAGCAGCCAGGAGAGTTGCTCCAGTGTGACTCTCCGCTTTCAGGCAAGACATGTCTAACACTGCGTGACACCGTCGTACCTGGCATGCAGCATATGCCCTGGGGTGCTGGGGCTGTATAGCTGGAGAGGAGATCATGGCACCAGCCAAGGAGGAGGAGGAGGATGACGACAGCGAAGCGGTGGTAGCAGGTGGAGAGGAGGTGGCTGGAGGCCTGCCTGCAAGCCGTGAAGGTGTGACAAGTCGGTCCGCTGCGCAGCCACGTACTCCCTGCTTGCTGCCATCGGTCACCAGGTTGACCCAATGGGCTGTGTATGTAATGTAGTGGCCCTGCCCGTGCTTGGCAGACCAGGCATCCGTGGTCAGGTAGACCCTTGACCCAACGCTGTGTGCCAGAGATGACACCACTTGCCTCTCAACTGCACGGTACAGTTTGGGTATGGCCTTTTGTGAAAAATAATTGCGGCCTGGTATCTTCCACTGCAGTGTACCAATGGCCACAAACTTACGGAAAACCTCCGACTCTACCAGCTTGTATGGTAATAGCTGTTGAGCTAATAGTTCCGCCACGCCAGCTGTCAGACGCCGGGCAAGTGGGTGACTGGCAGACATTTGTTTCTTACGCTCAAATACTTCCTTCACGGACAGCTGGGTACTGCTGTGGGCAGAGGAGAAGGAACCGCTGAAGGGAAGAGGCGGTGTGGAGGAGGGTGGCTGTGAAGGTGCAAGGGAGAAAGTGGATGAAGACGATGCACCTGAAGGAGGAAGAGGAGAAGGAGGGTGGCTTGTCTTTTGAGGGGTGCTGCTTTTCCTCAGGTGTTCTTGCCATAGCTGTTTGTGCCTTCTCTCCAGATGCCTTCGTAAGGCACTTGTCCCTACGTGAGAGTTGGCCTTTCCACGGCTCAATTTTTGCTGGCAGAGACAACAGATGGCTTTGCTCCGATCTAAGACACACACGTGAAAAAATTTCCAAACCGCTAAACCCCCCTGGGGTGATGGCGCTACGGTGGCATCAGCAGCTGACGTTGAAGGGCATGTTGGCTGGCTGGCCATAGCTGGTGATACATGGCGCCGGGCACTGCCCCCAGCTGTTTCTAAGGAAGAGCTCCCTCTGCTTCTATCATGGAGTCGTCTCCTCCTAGTCCTCTCTGACTCCTCCTCTGAACTGTCCTCCTGGTCATCTCCTCTACCGGGAACATATGTGGTATCCGTATAATCGTCATCATAATCCTCCTGGCCAGCTGCGCTTTCCTCAGACACCTCCTCAAGTGCACCAACTTCAGGTGGTCCACCATCACACACGTTACGTCCATACTATCGCCACCTAACTCAGACGTATGAGGTGGTGTACCTGCGCCTTCTTGTTGTTGTTGCAGTAGTGGCTGGGAATCAGTGATTTCACCACCACCAAATAACTCCTGCGAAGTGTCAAATGCAGCGGATGTGGTGCTTGTTGTAGCGCTGGTGGCTGCGGGAGATGAGGTGTTCTGTGTTAAATACTCAAGCACCTCCTCACAATTTTGGGAAGTGATGGCACATGCCTTCTTCTCTTTCAAGTATTTTATTGAGAATTTTCCAAAAATAAGATACAACTCCAGTGAGGGATCAATATTCACCCTGAACTGGACAGCATGACAATAACCATGTTAGCTTAACATATATCACAAAGGCAAAAGATGGCATACCGCACAGTAACAATTAAAGGTGGGAGGGCAGAAGCCTCCCCAGTATACAGCTAGCAGGGGAAATCGACCCAGGACAGCCGACCTCCCCTGGCAATGGTGGACCTGGTCCCTCTACTGATCCTTATCCCTTCCCTGAAGGGCCTCCCACCCATACCCCCCCCCCCCCACCCCCCATCCCAGAGAAAGAAGAAGAGAGGAAAGGAAGGAAAGAAAGGAAGAAAGGAAAAGAAAAAGAAGAAAAGAGAGAAGAAAAAAGGGACTCGAGCACCGGGACCCCAACCGTACGCTCCAGGATTCTGCAGGGCACTCCTGACTAGGGTATTACCCCCTGCCTGTTATGGTCAGATAATCCCTCCAGGGCTGTCAGATCTTGTCGACCTTTGTCAGCCGATCCACGAGTATTCCTGCCAGCCTTTCTTGTGTCATGAAGTTATTAATCCTATTCTTGACTTCCTCAAATGGTACCATTTGCTGTTTCCAGGCTCTGGCTATTGTTTGCTTGGCCGCAACAAAGATAAAGTGACGTAATGAACTCTGATGTTTTGAGAGAGAATCTATTTTGAAATGCAATAAAGCTGACCAGGGGTCCTTCTGAATGGGGGTGTGAAAGACTGCTTGCAGCAATTTGTAAACTTTAGTCCAGAAGCGGGTTAGCATGGGACACTTCCAAAAAGTGTGAAGTAGATCCCCTTTCGTTGCGCAACCTCGAAAACAGGAGCCAGACCCGCCTAGATGCACCAGCCTAGCTGGCACCCAGTACCATCTCATTAGGATCTTTAAAGAGGATTCTACCAGGTTCGTATTAATAGATATATGATTAATGGTATCCCAAACTACCCTCCAGTCTTCAGTGTCCCTAGATCCCTTTAGGTCACGCTCCCAGCTTTTCACATAGGCATGAGAAAAGGTAGCAGATGGGCTGTTTAGAGCAGAGTATAATGAGCTAATGAGACCATGTCCCCCCCGGGTTCTGGACGCATGCTCTTTCAAAGCATGACAATGTGGAGCTGTGGTCCTGGTGGGGTGCAAGAAGGGAGTTTATCCAATGTTTCAGTTGGTGATATCTAAAGAGTTCTGAGGTAGGAATCTGATATTTTTCTTGGAGGTTAGACCAAGGAATCATTTTTGAGTTCTTGACCAGGTCTTGTACCAAGTATATTTTTTTAGAGGACCACCAACGGAACGCGGTAGGATTGTCGTATGCCGGGTTAAAAAGAGGGTTTTCCAGGATAGGCAACAAAGGGAGAGTGGGAGAGAGAAGCCCCTGAGAGTATTTAAAGGAGTCCCATACAGTCAGGCAATGCTTATACATTTTCCCCAATAAAGGGGGCCTCAGCCTAGGTGGCAACCAGATGGAGCATTGGACAGATTGGGGGGCAGCCGCCACAATTTCAAACAGGGACCAGAGTGGCATCTCAGAGCCCCTATACAGACTTACCATAGGCGCAATCTGGGCGGCCTGATAATATTTCATGATGTTGGGGAAGCCCAAGCCCCCTTGAGTTTTATGTACGAACATAGTGGTTTTAGCCACCCTAGGCTTAGAGGTACCCCAAATAAATTTTACAAGTTTAGATTGCAGCAACCGTAAAAAATGTGGCGGGACCCTGACTGGGAGGAGGCGGAATAGATATAAGATCTTTGGTAAGAGGGTCATTTTGGTGGAGTGCACCCTCCCTAACCAAGACAGTTGGAGGGTAGACCAGCGGGAAATTAGATGGGAGATCTCTTTAGATAAGTTATACTTAACCCTAGCCGAGGGGAATGAACATAACGATTGGATCCAATTCAAGAAGGTAGAGCCAAAGCCCCGGTGGCGGAGGGCACAATATAAATATTCCCATGAAAGGGAATCAAATGCCTTATATATATCAAGGCTGAGGCAGACCCCCCGGAATCTTCCTGGCTCTAAGACATTCAAAGATTTGGATTGCTCGGAAGACCGCATCTGTAGCTTGTCGGCCAGGGACAAAGCCTACTTGGTCTTTATTTATCATACTAGAAAGCAAGGGGTTAAGCCTGGTGGCCAGTATCTTACTGAGTAGTTTCATGTCAACATTTAAAATGGATATGGGCCGAAAATTGTTAATATCTATGGGGTCTGAGTCCGATTTAGGCAACATTACAATATCTGCTTGTAGTGAGGAAAAGTTGGGAGTCAAGCCTCCTCTTTATTCATTGAAAACCTGTTTAAGTAGGGGGCCACTGAGGTAGCACATTTTTTGTAAAATAAGGGGGAGAACCCGTCCGGGCCAGGAGCTTTAGAAGGTTTTAAGGATTTAATTGCGGTGAGGACTTCATCTGTATGGATTTCTTTGGATAGATTCTCAATTGCCTCTTGAGAAAGTCGAGGGAGGTGGATAGAGGAAAAAAAGGATTCCAAGCCTGAAGGGTCAGGATTTACCCTTGAGGTATATAGGTTCTGGAGAAATTCCTGGAAGAGGGAGACTATCTTATGTGGGTCCGCTGTAGGTGGGTGGTTTGGGCTGCGAACTCTGCAGGTGGGTGGTTTATATCCCCTGTTTTTGAGTTTGTTAGCTAAAAGCGTATGCGGTTTGTTGGCACAGCGATAATATTTATTTTTCTGCCACCTAAGCTGTTTTTCTATAACCTCGCTGAGCAGGGAGTCTAATTGGATGCGGAGTCTGTCCCTTTCTATTTTAAGGGCTGATGTCTGGGAAGTCTTCCAATTACGCTCGACTTCTTCCAACTGGGCAGTTAAGTCTGATATGGTTTGGGTTTTAGCTCTTTTCAGATGAGACGCTACACTAATAATTCCTCCCCTAACCGTAACCTTCATGGCCTCCCAGAGGGTGATTGCTGAACTGACTGAGCCCTCATTATTATCCAGGTAATCAGAGATGCAGGATTGGATCTTATTAAGGCACCCGGGATGTGACAGCAAGGAGTCATTCATGCGCCACTTAAACATGCGGCCTCTTGGTACAAGTGAAGAGATTTGTATCTGCACAGGGTCGTGGTCCGACCATGGGACTGTGAGGATTTTTGCTGACAAGACATTAGCAATTATTGAGGAGTTCAAAAAAAATGATCTATTCTGCAGAAGCTTCCATGGGGATTAGAATAAAAAGTAAAATCCTTTGTGGTAGGATTAAGTTCTCTCCAGACATCGAGTAGGCCCCTACTGGAGAACAATTGCCCGACTGTCTGTGAAGTAGTAGTGGAAAAAGATTGGGAAGCCGCTGCAGAATTAGGGCCTGGGGCTTTATCCATATCCACATTAAGGGTGACATTAGTGTCCCCGCATAATATGAGTGACCCCTCTACATGGTGATCAATTACCTGCATAAGGTGGGATAAAAAATGGTCCTGGAACCAATTTGGTGCTTAGTATGATACTATAGTTACTTTACTGTCAAAAAGGGTGCCTTTCAGCAAGACATATCTCCCTGTGGGATTGAGAATAGAAAAATCACATTTGAAAGGGAGGTTGCACCTAAAAGCGATCGTAACTCCACGAACCTTATCAGGTGCGCAAGATTGGTAGGCTAGAGGAAAGTGCCGATTAAGGAAGGCTGGGTGGCTGGATGTGGAAAACCTAGTCTCTTGGAGACACACTATGTCTGCGTGACAGGCCCTGTAGTAGTGGAACGCCTTCCCTCTTTTCTGTGGGGAATTAAAGCCCTGCACATTGTGTGTAATGATTTTTAGGGGGAGACTATCCATGATCAAGGCTGGAGTTAGAGCCATTAAAGCAGAATGAAGGATAGGGCTGATCTGGTATAAATATTGGGTGCCTCTCCATAATAGTGTAAAATTGAGCTAAGGGTGCGATCCCGTGACACGAGTCCTGAGGAAAAGAATAGAAGGAGCAGAGGAAAGAACAAAGACAGGAGAAAGAAATAAGAAGAAAGAAGAGAGAAAAGGAAAGAAAGAAAAAACCCCGAACCTCTGAACCCTTCAGTAGAATGAAGAGACAGAGGAAAACCATAACCACGTTTGAGCCTTCCGGCTTGGTGGAGAAACTCACCCAGCCTAGGCCGTAGAGTAGGCGTAACCAAATTCTGGTCCCTACCCGGGGAGGAGGCCCTCCCCGGCTGCATGAATAATAAACATTTTCGATTCTATTAAAAGGCATCACTATAACATAACCATAATTACCTATGTAGGTCCGTCTGTGCCCCCCGCCCCCTCTTATCCCCTGGACCTCCAACCACTTTAAAAAAAAAATTCCCACCAGAAAAACATAGCGGTAAATAGTTCAGAAAAACACAATGCAAAAAATAAAAAATAGGGGAGCCAGAAGCTTCTGGAACTATCAGCCAAGAGCCTTACTGCCCCACCCACGTCGGAAAAAAGAAAAAGAATTATGGTAAAACAGGTAAGCCCTGTAAGGGCAAGGTCCAGACAAAATGAGTGACCTAGTGAGGCAAGATAAGGCTCCCGGCTGAGGTTGCCGCCCCAAGAACAATAAAACATAATGCCCCGAGAAGTCCGAAATACCGGGCCTGTAGCAAAAAGGGAGTGTACGTCATATATCTCGAAAGCTTGCATTACAGCAATATGGTGACTAGGCTGTTAAAGTAAAGACACTCTAAATCAGGGGCATAGTGATGGTGGAAAGTACAATTCAGTTGCTCCCCGTGCGTAGCTGGGAGCAGAAAAAGATACACAAAAAAACACAAAAAAAACAAAAGAAGGAACATGACCAGGGGGCACAAAAAAGCAAAACTCGACAGCAGGCCCTATGTTTTGGGCCTGTGAGAATGCTCCAACAGTCATCCTGGATCTGAAGCAATCGAGGGTACTGATTTTTCCTTGCCCTGATTCCTTGAGCGTTGTGATCTAGTTGTTTCCCATAATGGTTGCGAGCGTGTGGATCCTTGACTCCCTTGACTGCGTGCAGGGGATGCAGTCGGAAGAGAAAGTTTGAGTCGTTCTAATTTCTTGTGGGCCTCCTCGGGCATCGTCACAGTATGTGTAATATTATTATGTGTAAAGATCAATTTAAAGAGGAAACCCCATTTGTACTTTATGCCATGGGAGAACAAGATTTTGATGGCTGGCTTCATCCCTTTACGGCGCAGTATTGTAGACGGCGCAAGGTCGGCAAATAGTTGATATTGATGCCCTTGGAACTCTAGCTTATCTTTAGCTCTGGCGGCCTGAAAAAGAGTTTCTTTCGTTTTATAGAACGTAAACTTGATAACAATGTCTCTGGGTGTACCATCGGGTCTTAGAGGCCCAAGTGCCCTGTGGATCCTATCAAACTCCAGCCTCTCAATCGGGATAGTGAGATCTAGCTCTTGGAACAGGGCTGTAACTGTCGAAGTGAGGTCCGTGATACTTTCCGGGAGGCCTCGGACACGCAGGTCACCTCTGCGGGCGCGGTTTTCAAAGTCCTCCATACGAGAGTGCGTCTCTCGTAGGTCTGATTGCATGTCCCCAATATCTTTCTCATGTTCATCTATGACTATGTCAGTATTGTCCATACGTCTTTCTAGTTCGTTTGTTCTAGCCCCCAACTCCCTGATTTCTTTGGATAAACGGGAAGCTAATTTGCTGGAGGACTCCGCCAACTCCCTCTGTAAGATAACCTTAAATTTGTCCAGCAGATCCCGATCTCGGGTGTCTATGTCACTGGACCCCGCCATCGAGGTCCCCCACTTCTGTTTGCGAGCCTGGGCACCCCTTGTACCTGAGAAGCGACTATCTCCGTCTGACTCGTTCCCGTGGTCCGAGTCCTCATGCTTGCTCATGCTCGGCGCCATCTTGGCCTTCGGGGTGCGCGCTGTTGAGGGTCTCTCAGCGGCGGAATCCTCGTTCTGACGTTTTCCCTTGCCTCCCATCTGAGTGCTGGGGTGGTCCGGGAGAGAGGGCACGCAGACCGACCTCTGTGATCTTGGTCAGATGCCTGGATTAACTCCGATGCAGCCGGGAAGAGCGGAGCTCGCTCAAAACACGTCCAGCTTGAGCGGCTTCAGGCCAAGCCCCCGCACGTGCCTTCTTCTGAGCACTGTATTTTGGGCCAGGTCCGCACGAAATCACAGCAACACCACCTCGTACAGACCTGCCGGTGCCTGGTGGCCTTCCTCTGGGTCTGCCTCTACCTCTTCCTCTACCTGGTTTGTCCATTTTGTCTATCTCGGGGGGGTGCTAGCTATATGCAGTGAGATGGGTTCTCACTCAACACAACAGGTAGTTAGATGCAGTGAGCTGAGTTCACTGAACAGTAAAGGTACTTAAGATGCAGTGAGGTGGGTTCTCACTCAACACAACAGGTAGTTAGATGCAGTGAGCTGGGTTCACTGAACACAACAGGTAGTTAGATGCAGTGAGCTGGGTTCACTGAACAGTAAAGGTACTTAAGATGCAGTGAGGTGGGTTCTCACTCAACACAACAGGTAGTTAGATGCAGTGAGGTGGCCAGGTGGGTTCTCACTCAACACAACAGGTAGTTAGATGCAGTGAGCTGGGTTCACTCAACACAACGCTAGGTATATGCAGTGATGAGGTGGGTTAAGTAAACACAACAGGTACTGGGTAGTTAGATGCAGTGAGCTGGGTTCACTGAACAGTAAAGTTACTTAAGATGCAGTGAGGTGGGTTCTCACTCAACACAACAGGTAGTTAGATGCAGTGAGCTGGGTTCACTGAACACAACAGGTAGTTAGATGCCGTGAGCTGGGTTCACTGAACAGTAAAGGTACTTAAGATGCAGTGAGGTGGGTTCTCACTCAACACAACAGGTAGTTAGATGCAGTGAGGTGGCCAGGTGGGTTCTCACTCAACACAACAGGTAGTTAGATGCAGTGAGCTGGGTTCACTCAACACAACGCTAGGTATATGCAGTGATGAGGTGGGTTAAGTAAACACAACAGGTACTGGGTAGTTAGATGCAGTGAGCTGGGTTCACTGAACAGTAAAGGTACTTAAGATGCAGTGAGGTGGGTTCTCACTCAACACAACAGGTAGTTAGATGCAGTGAGCTGGGTTCACTGAACACAACAGGTAGTTAGATGCAGTGAGCTGAGTTCACTGAACAGTAAAGGTACTTAAGATGCAGTGAGGTGGGTTCTCACTCAACACAACAGGTAGTTAGATGCAGTGAGGTGGCCAGGTGGGTTCTCATTCAACACAACAGGTAGATAGATGCAGTGAGCTGGGTTCACTGAACAGTAAAGGTACTTAAGATGCAGTGAGGTGGGTTCTCACTCAACACAACAGGTAGTTAGATGCAGTGAGCTGGGTTCACTGAACACAACAGGTAGTTAGATGCAGTGAGCTGGGTTCACTGAGCAGTAAAGGTACTTAAGATGCAGTGAGGTGGGTTCACTCAACACAACAGGTAGTTAGATGCAGTGAGCTGGGTTCACTGAACACAACAGGTAGTTAGATGCAGTGAGCTGGGTTCACTGAACAGTAAAGGTACTTAAGATGCAGTGAGCAAAGCAGCCTAGAACCTAACTAATCTGTCCCTAGGAGAAAAAGTCTGCAGCAGCTGTCCCTTTCCTCTCTCTAGCAGGCACACGAGTGAGGCTAATGGCCGCCGGACCCTGCCTTATATAAGGGGGGGGGGTGGGACTCCAGGGCTTAGTGTAGCCTGAATGGCTACAATGTGCCTGCTGACTGTGATGCAGAGGGTCAAAGTTGACCCTCATAGTGCATTATGGGGTGAATCGAACTTCCGCAAAAGTTCGCCTGGTGCAGGCGAACGCGAACCCCCTAAGTTCACCTGGAACCGTTCGCCGGCGAACCGTTCGCTACATCTCTACTGATAGTACCTCACCAGCCCCTCTGGTGATGTCTCGCTATATCATTTAGTTACAGTCTGTGTATTTATAGTACCTTACCAGCCCCTCTGGTAAGGTCTTGCAAAACTAATAAAGTTACGGTTGCACCAAGCACTACACTCTAGCACCCTTTTGGCTATACTGGTATTGTTGGTGATTCTGCAGATCACCACATAATCAGGTATAGCGTCTGCATTATTGGTGATTCTGCAGATCACCGTATAATCAGACATCTGAGTTGCTTCACCCAACCGTTACATATTATTTGTTATGACCTTCTGCTAGCCTTAACTGGCTGGATGGTGTGATGGTTAAGGGCTCTGCCTCTGACACAGGAGACCCGGGTTCAAATCTCGGCTCTGCCTGTTCAGTAAGCCAGCACCTATTCAGTAGGAGACCTTGGGCAAGTCTCCCTAACACTGCTACTGCCTATAGAGCGCGTCCTAGTGGCTGCAGCTCTGGCGCTTTGAGTCCGCCAGGAGAAAAAGCGCGATATAAATGTTCTGTGTTTGTTTGTTTGTTTAACTATTCTTCGGCTTACTGATTCTGTGCTTCTGCCTATCTGATCCTGTTGCCAACTTAGCCTGAACTCTACTCTGATTTAGCCTTCTGTCTTTGTACCGTATCTGTCCGTGTCTTGCTGAAACTGCCTGTCTGACTCTGAGCCTAGCCCCTGGTGAGGGATTTTCTGTACAGCTTAATCACCTGCTCCTCAGGTGACCAGTAGCTGCAGTACAGTCTGAATCACCTGCTCCTCAGGTGACCAGTAGCTGCAGTACAGTCTGAATCACCTGCTCCTCAGGGGATCAGTAGCTACAGTACATTCTTAGTCACCTGCTCCTCAGGTGACTAGGAGCTGCAGTATAGTGTTAATCACCTGCTCCTCAGGTGATCACCGGCTGCAGTGCAGTCTGAATCACCCGCTCCTCGGGTGATCATTATACGTTGAATTACTGTTGCATCAAACACCTATCTTTACATCTCGTTGTCCTGTGTCTCGCTATACGTGCATTATTGGTGATTCTGCAGATCACTACATAATCAGGTATAGCATCTGTATTATTGGTGATACTGCAGATCACCAATAATCAGAAAATCTGTTCTTGCTGACACCAATCGTTACAGAACAGCAGACCAAACATTATGGACGCACTGTGTAGTCAGCTTGAAGTCCTGGCCACCGCGGTAAACGATCTTACCGGGGTGATCAATACCCAACAGACTCAGATCACTCAACTGTCTGGGACAGTACAGGTACTTCAAACGACTATTGATACAGTGCGATCCCCTCCAGTCATGGACCTTCGTATGTCCGTACCCGAAAAGTTTTCGGGGCATAGATCTGACTTCCAGAATTTCAGAAACCGTGTGCTATCCTATTTTAGTTTCAAAGGTTTTTATTTGAAGATTATGATAAGTATGAACAGCATTTGAATGGACCCTTTAACAAGAGCCATGTTGCATTAAACATTCAGACATGGTAGAAACAAACATTGGTGCAGATATAAACAGTGACAGGTCAAATGACAATCCATAGGGAAATATAGATGTACAATGATGTGGATAATAGTGGTATGTTGAGTATTGCTCCTAGAAGGAGAGGGCACAGTATCGCAAGGCTAGCGTTGGTGAGGCCGAGAGCCATGGTTGCCAAGTTTGTGTAAAGGGCAAGGTAGTGTCGTTGATTATTGCTAGTAACCTTTCAGATATTAGAATCTCCATAATAATGGAATCAGTCATTTCGAGTGACAAGGTGGGTTTCATCCATTGACGGGCAATGTGAAGCCTAGCCGCTTTGGCTATGTGTTGGGCAAGCCTATGTTGTGGGTATTTCCATTTTGGCGGCTTATTTCAGAGTAGCAATTGGAATGGGTCAGGAGAGAGAGATAGCTCTAGGGCTGTGCCTATAGCGGACGCTACCTGGGACCAATATGTTTTAACTACAGGGCAGAACCACCAAATATGCGCCATGCCACCCAATTTCCCACAGTTTCTAAAACAACAAGGGGATTTTTCTTTAGAAATAACTTGAAGTTTCTGTGGGGTAATGTAGGTGCGATGGAGGATTTTGTAATTTGTTTCTATATATATAAGTAGTTACTCCCTTTAGCTAGAGTTAGGCAACATTTACTCCATTGTTTAGGGGTGAGAGTTGTTCTCAAATCGTTTTCCCATGCCCTCATTGATGCTATCTTATTATTTTCTAGGGGCTGGGAGATGACCGAGTATAAGTAAGAGATGAGGCCACCCTCCAGGGGTCTCTGATCACACCAGTGTTCGTAAGTGGTGCGTGGTAAGGTGAGAGGCGCAAACTGGTTCAGTGTACTGAGGAAATGGTATATCTGTAGCGCCCTAAAATGCTCTTTAGGCGGGAAGGATGTGTGAGCGCAGAATGCCGTCTAATTTGGAAAACAGTTGTTGACCAGGAAATTGGAGACAGTCATAAAGTTATGTGAGATCCACCACTGGAAGGGTCGTGATTCCCAGCCAGGTGGAAAGTTAGAGTTACCAAAGATTGGGAGTTGGAGAGGAACTACAGATTGTAGTTTTTTAACAAATCTTAGCTTGTACCAGATAGCAAGAGAGTGGGCCGATAAAGGTGATTGCGCTTTGTATTTAGCAAGGGAAACCTGTGGGGACCATTGGAGGGCTGCCAGATCAATTGGGGCCAGGAGGTCGTTTTCAATTTCCGCCCAAAGAGGTTGGTTGTGGATAGAGTGCATTTGTGCTAGTTGTGCGATTTGGGCCGCTCTGTAATAGCTATAGAGGTCAGGAACGCCCAGGGCCGGATTTGTACTTTTTACTACCCAAGGCCCACTTTCACCAACCGCCCCTCCCGTGTGGCAATAAAGCCTGTACATGTGAAACAGCCCTGCATATGATTAGCTACAACACAGAACGAAAGCTGGTCACATGGTGGGTTGGGGTAATTATATTTTCCCAACATCACATGCCCGATAAGGAATCGTGTTCACATTTCTTAATAGCCTAACTTGCAGTACACTGCAGGCGATAGTACTGCCAACTGCATGTGTGCGCTGTCTCTGCACAGTAATATTACTGCTGTAACCAGTTTAACAATTTAACAAGCTGACGCAATATTGCATTCCAGCGGTTCTGGAGGTGTGTTTAGCTTCTAAGGGTACAATGGTTAATTTGCATATATTCAGCAGTGGTGCTCTGGGAGACATCCTGAGCTCACTCCAACCTGAATTATCGCAAATTCTTTCTGTTTTAGGAAAGCAATTTTTTGTTTTTCTTAACATCTTAGTAAGGGGGCTTTTAGGACCATTGTAGTCCCTTACACACTCCAATGAGTTCTGGGTCACCATGAGCTTGCTGGTTAGTCTGTACCTCTCGGTTTACAAGCCCTACTCCATAGAGGCAAATTAATCCATGCCATGCACTGATGAGGATCAAACAATCCGAAACAGTCTGTATGCATGTTGGATTATTATGGCTCTGTACAATTTAACAAGCTGACACATCATTGCATTCCAGCGGTTCTGGAGGTGTGTTTAGCTTCTAAGGGTACAATGGTTAATTTGCATATATTCAGCAGTGGTGCTCTGGGAGACATCCTGAGCTCACTCCAACCTGAATTATCGCAAATTCTTTCTGTTTTAGGAAAGCAATTTTTTGTTTTTCTTAACATCTTAGTAAGGGGGCTTTTAGGACCATTGTAGTCTCTTACACACTCCAATGAGTTCTGGGTCACCATGAGCTTGCTGGTTAGTCTGTATATGTCTCCAGTTGGAGACATATTGGAGACTAGCGGCTGGGCCTTTAGCGGATGCCTGGAGAGCCCTGAAGACTTCCTGCATTTGCCGCTCGCTCTCCCGCCGCGCATATCAGGAGGGGGCCCCCCGAGGTGAGGAAGGGAGGGAGGGAGGATAGGAGTCGGGCCCCCCACCCGGATAGCTACCCACCCGGCTACCTAACCACCTACCCACCCGGCTACCTACCTACCCACCCACCAGGCTTCCTACCTACCCACCCGACTACCTAACCACCCACCAGGCTTCCTACCTACCTACCCACCCGGCTACCTACCCACCCACCAGGCTTCCTACCTAACCACCCACCCAACTACCTAACCACCCACCCAGCTACCTACCCACCCACCCACCAGGCTTCCTACCTAACCACCCACCCAACTACCTAACCACCCACCCGGCTACCTACCCACCTACCCACCCGGCTACCTACCCACCCGGCTACCTACCTACCTACCCACCCGGCTACCTACCTACCTACCCACCCGGCTACCTACCTAACCACCCACCCGGCTACCTACCTAACCACCCACCCGGCTACCGACCTAACCACCCACCCGGCTACCTACCGGGCTAGTTACCAACCCACCCACCAGGCTACCTACCCACCCACCCGGCTACCCACTCACCCACCAGGCTACCTACCTACCTACCCACCCGGCTACCTACCTAACCACCCACCCGGCTACCTACCGGGCTAGTTACCAACCCACCCATCAGGCTACCTACCCACCCACTAGGCTACCTACCTACCCACCCACCAGGCTACCTACCCACCCACCAGGCTTCTTACCTACCCACCCGGCTACCTACCCACCCACCAGGCTTCCTACCTACCCACCCGGCTACCTACCTACCCACCCACCCGGCTACCCACCCACCAGGCTTCCTACCTACCCACCCGGCTACCTACCTAACCACCCACCCGGCTACCTACCTAACCACCCACCCACCCGGCTACCTACCGGGCTAGTTACCAACCCACCCACCAGGCTACCTACCCACCCACCCGGCTACCTACCTACCCACCCACCAGGCTACCTACCCACCCACCAGGCTTCTTACCTACCCACCCGGCTACCTACCCACCCACCAGGGTGGTTTGCGCCTTGGATATCTTCCATGCAGGCCGTTTTTGCCCAGTCTCTTTCTTATGGTGGAGTCGTGAACACTGACCTTAATTGAGGCAAGTGAGGCCTGCAGTTCTTTAGATGTTGTCCTGGGGTCTTTTGTGGCCTCTCGGATGAGTTTTCTCTGCGCTCTTGGGGTAATTTTCGTCGGCCGGCCACTCCTTGGAAGGTTCATCACTGTTCCATGTTTTTTGCCATTTGTGGATAATGGCTCTCACTGTGGTTTGCTGGAGTCCCAAAGCTTTAGAAATGGCTTTATAACCTTTACCAGACTGATAGATTTCAATTAAAGTATTTTTGTTCTCATTTGTTCCTGAATTTCTTTGGATCTTGGCATGATGTCTAGCTTTTGAGGTGCTTTTGGTCTACTTCTCTGTGTCAGATAGCTCCTATTTAAGTGATTTCTTGATTGAAACAGGTGTGGCAGTAATCAGGCCTGGGGGTGACTACAGAAATTGAACTCAGGTGTAATAAACCACATTAAAGTTATTTTTTAAACAAGGGGGGGCAATCACTTTTTCACACAGGGCCATGTAGATTTGGAGGTTTTTTTTCTCACTAAATAATAAAAACCATCATTTAAAACTGCATTTTGTGTTCAATTAGGTTATCTTTGACTAATAGTTAACGGTTTTTGATGAGCAGAAACATTTAAGTGTGACAAACATGCAAAAGAATAAGAAATCAGGAAGGGGGCAAATAGTTTTTCACACCACTGTAGGCTATGCCCCCATCGCAGCCTAGTCTGCTCACACGATGGACAGTCGCCATTTTGAACGGGTATACCGTTCATTGTCAAGTGATAACATGTCACTGAAATTTAAAACCTGCCTATTTATACACCTCCCCCTCTTTGCCATAGCCAATTGCCTCACAGACGGACCTAATGGGGAACTGCAGGCAATTCCTATAATTTTGATGCACATACCTGTATGGGCAAGTCATCCACATCCCTGACAATTCAAAAGGACGCTTAGATCCGCGCATCCCGCACTGCCGTCATTCCGTCCTGCCTCCAATAACGAGAAACCTCCAATGGAAGTCACATCATCAGCGTAGCAAACGTGGTTAGGGGAGCACCCACTCAGGCTCAGGCTAAAGATGTGTCCTCACCCCTGTACCAAGGGGTCACAGTCCAGAACTCCAACAAAGGACCGGCACCCCACGAAGGTATTATAAGCTCTGATCCTTTATTAACCCCCCTGGCGGTATGAAAAATTCTGCCAGAGGGCAGCGCAGCAGTTTTTTTTTTTAATCATGTAGCGAGACCAGGGCTCGCTACATGATAGCCGCTGCTCAGCGGCATCCCCCCAGCCCCGCCGATCGCCTCCGGCGATAGGCGATCAGGAAATCTCGTTCAAAGAACGGGATTTCCTGGAGGGCTTCCCCCGTCGCAATGGCGACGGGGCGGGATGACATCACCGACGTCAGCGACGTCGGGACGTCATTGGGAGTCCCGAAGAACCCCTCGGCGCTGCCTGGCACTGATTGGCCAGGCAGCGCACGGGGTCTGGGGGGGGGGGGGGGGCGCGCCGCATCAGATAGCGGCGATCGGGCAAGGGGCCGGCGGCGATCAGAGTGCTGGCACAGCTAGCAAAGTGCTAGCTGCGTCCAGCAAAAAAAAAATTATGAAAATCGGCCCAGCAGGGCCTGAGCGGCACCCTCCGGCGGCTTACCCCGTGTCCAGCACGGGGTTACCGCTAAGGAGGTTAAGTCATAAAATGACTGACAACGACAGCCCGCTGTTTTTTCGGCCACTGTTGGCCTTTCTCAAGTTGCCATACAAGTCAAATGAATGTACACACAAGCATTATATACAAAAGTGCCCACCCCTTTGGGTGGGTCACACAATACATGCATGCTGGGAGTGGAGGGAAGCTGGACCTGATGGGGAACTACAAGAAAAATTTTCACCAATGTGACTCAAGAATTTCAAAAGTCAATCACTAATCAGCTCACAGATGTACACAGCAAACCGCTGGCTATCGATATGCGCTGGGACAGGCGCATCACGCTCTACAAGCCGCTACGTAATCAGTGGCGAGACACTTGCGATTAAGTGACCAAGTCACATGAATAGCATAGAGCCAATCATCTGCCTCCATCCCACAGCCAATAGAAAACAGCCAGCCCCAGCAGATACCATAGCAACAGTAACAAAATGGCCACAGTCAAAAAAGTCCTGGAAGCGGATGATCTCGCTTCCAGAAACAAGAAAGAGGATGCCTGCTAACGGCAGGCGGCAGGGTCGCGCGCCTCAGCCTGCAGGAGCAGCACAGTCTATCTGGACAGATATATCCTTAGACTTAAGTGGTTAAAGGGAATTCTTTACCACTCAGAAGGTGTGGGACAGAATCCCCCCTCTGAACATTACCACATTGAGCACAGTCCCTACAAGGAAAGGTCCCCCTCCTACTGATGCCTGTAATTGTTTCTCTAGAGGAGCCTAAATCGGATCTTACTAATTTGTTCCTCAAGGAAGTACAACAGAGTAACCAAGCAGCTCAGGGTGACCAAAACTACTAGGAATGTATAGGGGGATAAAAGGAACCACAAAGCCCTCCTACTAAAAAAGCAAAGCTTGGTGTAATTGTCTTCTTAAAACAGAAGGAAATTCGCAATAATTCAGTTATAAATGAACATTTGTGGTTACCCACAATGCACTACTACTAAATATGCAAATTATCCCTTGTTCCTCAAGGAGGGAGAGCTCGCTTGAAGGAAAATAAAGTAGGGTCTCTGAACTCAGGGACCCTAGGTAAACCTAGGTGGCCACTAATAGTCCAATTTCTAGCGAAAAATCGTTTGAGCGATCAAAAATTCTGATTGGATTGGTTGTAAATAATCTCCATTGGGGGACACAATCGATTATGAACGAGTGAAAAAACTGTCGCCCGAATGAATTTTCGTCGAACCAAAATTTGAATTTTCTTGTTGGTTGTGATAGATAGATTGGTTTGTTGATGGTGTAGTGAACGATTTATTACAATGTTTCACTTCCAATCAGAATTTCTGATCGCTCAAACGATTTTTCGCTAGAAATTGGACCATTAGTGGCCACCTTAAGATAGACCACCTTTGTTGTATAATTTTCTTTATTAGGTTGGATGCTGTACTGAATCTAGAAATAGAGGGAACCCTACCCACAGCAATTTTACCTCTCCCACCCTTTTTGGCACCTGGATCCTATACAGCCTTCCCACTCCTCTTGGTGGTCCCCATTCCAGCGCTGGCCCCCCCATCATCCTCACACAGCTTGTTCCTGTGGGACCCCTGAGCCAACAGCACCAATTCACATGGAGATGAAGATTTTACTCTTTATGGAGATGAAGATTTCATTTTTCAGCACGACCTGGCACCTGCTCACAGTGCCAAAACCACTGGTAAATGGTTTACTGACCATGGTATTACTGTGCTCAGTTGGCCTGTCAACTCTCCTGACCTGAACCCCATAGATAATCTGTGGGATATTGTGAAGAGAAAGTTGAGAGATGCAAGACCCAACACTCTGGATGAGCTTAAGGCCGCTATCGAAGCATCCTGGGAGTCCATAACACCTGAGCAGTGCCACAGGCTGATTGCCTCCATGCCACGCCGCATTTAAGCAGTCATTACTGCAAAAGGATTCCTGACCAAGTATTGAGTGCATAATTGAGTGCATAACTGAACATAATTATTTGAAGGTTGACTTTTTTTGTTTTAAAAACACTTTTTTTTTATTGGTCGGATTAAATATGCTAATTTTTTGAGATAGGAAATTTGGGTTTTCATGAGCTGCATGCCAAATTCATCAATATTAACCTCCTTGCCGGTTATCCCGAACTCAGTTCGGGGTAACCTGCGCAGGAGGATTTCTCAGGCCCCGCTGGGCCGATTTGCATAATTTTTTTTGTTACAAACAGCTAGCACTTTGCTAGCTGCTTGTAACTTCCGATCGCCGCCGATCCGCCGCAATCCACCGCGCCGAGTCGCTCCCCCCCGCCCCAGACCCCTGCGCTGCCTGGCCAATCACTGCCAGGCAGCGTTGAGGGGCGGATAGGGATTCCCTATGATGTCCCGATGTCCCGATGTCGTCGAAGGCGATCGGAGTAGGTAGGGGGATGCCGCCGCTCAGCGGCTATCATGTAGCGAGCCCTAGGCTCGCTACATGATTTAAAAATAAAAAATAAAAAAAAAAAAACCTCCTGCGCTGCCTCCTTGCCGGAGGAATTGAACCGGCAAGGAGGTTAAAACAATAAAAGGCTTGAACTACTTCAGTTGTGTGTATTTGAATCTAAAATATAGAAAGTCTAATGTTTATTAATACATTACAGAAAATAATGAACTTTAGCACAATGGGCTCTATTCATAAAAAAGTTGTTGCGAGAAAACTCCTGGAGGGAAAATACCGCAGCGGTATTTTACACTTCTGGGTGGTCATTCAAAGAAATCTTGAAAGCTGCGATGCAAGAGCGGAGATCTCCCGCTGAAGGCTGGCGGTAAGCTGTCGGAAGGCATGCGGAAACACTTCAGCCGGCAGAGTCCCTCCGTGCGCTGCTCTCTCTGGGAGGTCTGTCCCATTCACTTGTATGTAATCCGCAAAATCAGAGGAAGCGGTATTTCCCGTCCACATACCGCTTCCTCTAATCTTTATGAATGGCCATTTTGTTACTTTTTTCTAGATAAATCTAGAAAAACACTGGAGAAGGTGGAAATTTCTCGCTCTGCTGGGGGATTGTAGATTTTCATGCGGGAACAGCTTTTATGAATGCCCACTTTGCTAAATGGACGGGAAAATCCGCTGTTTTGAGCGGAAAACTTGCGGTAAGGTTTTATGAATAGAGCCCAATATGCTAATTTTTTGAGAAGATCCTGTATATCAGTCTAAGTTGTAAAAAGTAAAACCCGCAGAGCTAAGCCCAAATCATTAATAAGAATTGATTTGTTTGGATTTCTGTTTCAGGAGTTTGGCAATATGGAATCGAGAAAGCTGAGGTGCTGGCAGCAAAGGCAGAGATGGAGGTTTCCAGAGGCCAATCCTGCTTTTGAGAACAGCGAGATTTCCGATATCAGAAAAAGACAAAAAAAAAAAAAAACCTGACTGCGCAAAGCATAATCCAAATTGCTTATCAGGGTTGCTCTGGTAGTACTTTTTAAAACCCGAATTAATCCGGATCCGGGTAGATCCAGGTCGGATATCCGGATCCGACCTTTCAGATATCCGCGTGAACGCGGATATCCGGTCACATAATCCGCGGATACCCGACCTGTTCGGGTATCCGGATAGAAAAACCTGAAGTGCCCTTTAAATAGCTTTAAAAAGGGGTTTTAGGGTAAATGATGCATGTAGCATCATGTTTTTTTTAAAGGGAAACACTAATTTATTATTTGGTTAACATAAAATCCCCCACTCCCCCAGCTTCACTCACTCCCCAGCTTCACTCACTCTCCCGTTTCAACTTTTACCACCACAGTTTACTTTAAATAACTTTTCCCCACACAATAGTCATCATGTTGGACTATGCAGTACAGTGTACATCCTGCAGCATGTATGCATGCCTTGATCAGCGGATTGAGGGTGTTTACTGTTGCCCTGGGTGTGTGCATGTGGCTCAATTAGAGGCGGAAGTCGCAGAGCTAAATAAGCATCTCGCAACACTGAGACGCATACACAACATGGAGAAGAGAGTACAGTCGGAGCAAGAAGCAGAGGTAGCCGCTAGTTGGGTCACAGTTAGAAGGGGTAGGGGAAAAAGTGGCAGGGACGCTAGCCCCGAGTTGTCCCTCTCTAATAAGTATGCTTGTTTGCGTAATATTGGGGAGGATGATTCTGGAGTAGCAATGCTGCAGCAGGATGTGCCCCTTAGCAAAGGGGCAGACTGCTGCAACGAGAAAGGGAATAGGAGTGCAGCTAAGGCTAGACAGTTACTGGTGGTAGGGGATTCAATTATTAGGCACACAGATAGGGTAATCTGTCGAAGAAACCGTGAATGCCGTACAGTCTGTTGCCTCCCGGGTGCTCGGGTTCGGCATGTAGCGGAAAGAATTGACAGATTATTGTGTGGGGCTGGGGAAGACCCGGCTGTCATGGTACACATTGGCACCAATGACAAAGTTAGTGGGAGATGGAAGGTTCTCAAAAATGATTTTCTGGTACTTGGAGATAAACTTAAAGCAAGGACCTCCAATGTAGTGTTCTCTCTTTCTTTTTTTGCCTAGAAACATAATATCCTAATCAGGGTCTGCCTGTTCCTTGAAAGGGTGATATCCTTAAAATGACCCAATAGCATCACAGATATTGTGAAAGGTAGAGATAGTTGCAGTAGCTCGTTAATCAGCGCTAGTACATTTTTCCAGAATGGGACAATTTTGGGGCATGTCCAAAATATGTGCAGAGTCTCCTAATTCGGTCAAGCATCTGCAGCATCTATCGGAATTGATTCTAATCATTCTGTTCAGTCTATCTGGGGTGTAGTAAACTCTATGCAAAAATTTTGTTTGTATTAACTGATCCCTGGCTGAAATTACTGCAGTAGAAATGTCCATTAGTATCGTATCCCATTCTTTAGTATTCATTTCCGGAACATCTATTAACCATTTCCGATAACACCTATCAAGTCTAAGGTTATTTATACTTATTAATTCTGTGTAAATAGCTGATAAGGGTTTGAGCAGTGGCGGACATACGGCCGTGCAGGCCGTGCCGCCGCACGAGGGCCCCTGAAGTTCCGTTTTCTTCAGGGGCCCATTAAGTATTTTTTTTTTTTTAATATATATTTTTTTTTATTATTTTATTCCCCCGGGGGGCCCCCGACTCCGATCCTCCCTCCCTCCCTCACCTCGGGGGGGCCCCCCTCCCGATATGCGCGGCGGGAGAGCAAGCGAGCGAGCGGCAAATGCAGGAAGTCTTCAGGGCTCTCCAGGCATCCGCTAGAGACCCAGCCGCTTAGTCTCCAATATGTCTCCAGGAAAGCAATTTTTTGTTTTTCTTAACATCTTAGTAAGGGGGCTTTTAGGACCATTGTAGTCCCTTACACACTCCAATGAGTTCTGGGTCACCATGAGCTTGCTGGTTAGTCTGTACCTCTCGGTTTACAAGCCCTACTTCATAGAGCCAAATTAATCCATACCATGCACTGATGAGGATCAAACAATCCGAAACAGTCTGTATGCATGTTGGATTATTATGGCTCTGTACAATTTAACAAGCTGACGCATCATTGCATTCCAGCGGTTCTGGAGGTGTGTTTAGCTTCTAAGGGTACAATGGTTAATTTGCATATATTCAGCAGTGGTGCTCTGGGAGACATCCTGAGCTCACTCCAACCTGAATTATCGCAAATTCTTTCTGTTTTAGGAAAGCAATTTTTTGTTTTTCTTAACATCTTAGTAAGGGGGCTTTTAGGACCATTGTAGTCTCTTACACACTCCAATGAGTTCTGGGTCACCATGAGCTTGCTGGTTAGTCTGTATATGTCTCCAGTTGGAGACATATTGGAGACTAGCGGCTGGGCCTCTAGCGGATGCCTGGAGAGCCCTGAAGACTTCCTGCATTTGCCGCTCGCTCTCCCGCCGCGCATATCGGGAGGGGGCCCCCCGAGGTGAGGAAGGGAGGGAGGGAGGATAGGAGTCTGGCCCCCCACCCGGATAGCTACCCACCCGGCTACCTAACCACCTACCCACCCGGCTACCTACCTACCCACCCACCAGGCTTCCTACCTACCCACCCGACTACCTAACCACCCACCAGGCTTCCTACCTACCTACCCACCCGGCTACCTACCCACCCACCAGGCTTCCTACCTAACCACCCACCCAACTACCTAACCACCCACCCGGCTACCTACCCACCCGGCTACCTACCCACCCACCAGGCTTCCTACCTAACCACCCACCCAACTACCTAACCACCCACCCGGCTACCTACCCACCTACCCACCCGGCTACCTACCCACCCGGCTACCTACCTACCTACCCACCCGGCTACCTACCTAACCACCCACCCGGCTACCTACCTAACCACCCACCCGGCTACCGACCTAACCACCCACCCGGCTACCTACCGGGCTAGTTACCAACCCACCCACCAGGCTACCTACCCACCCACCCGGCTACCCACCCACCCACCAGGCTACCTACCTACCTACCCACCCGGCTACCTACCTAACCACCCACCCGGCTACCTACCGGGCTAGTTACCAACCCACCCACCAGGCTACCTACCCACCCACTAGGCTACCTACCTACCCACCCACCAGGCTACCTACCCACCCACCAGGCTTCTTACCTACCCACCCGGCTACCTACCCACCCACCAGGCTTCCTACCTACCCACCCGGCTACCTACCTACCCACCCACCCGGCTACCCACCCACCAGGCTTCCTACCTACCTACCCACCCGGCTACCTACCTAACCACCCACCCGGCTACCTACCTAACCACCCACCCGGCTACCTACCAGGCTAGTTACCAACCCACCCACCAGGCTACCTACCCACCCACCCGGCTACCCACGCACCCACCAGGTTACCTACCTACCTACCCACCCGGCTACCTACCTAACCACCCACCCGGCTACCTACCTAACCACCCACCCGGCTACCTACCTAACCACCCACCCGGCTACCTACCGGGCTAGTTACCAACCCACCCACCGACTACCTACCTACCCACCCACCAGGCTACCTACCTAACCACCCACCCGGCTACCTACCGGGCTAGTTACCAACCCACCCACCAGGGTACCTACCTACCCACCCACCAACCCACCAGGCTACCTACCTACCCACCCACCGGGCTACCTACCTACCTACCGGGCTACCTACCCACCCACCCACCCACCAGGCTACCTACCCACCCACCCACCAGGCTACCTACCCACCAGGCTACCTACCCACCCACCCACCCACCAGGCTACCAACCCACCCACCCACTCACCCACCAGGCTACCTATCCACCCAACCACCCATGGGAGCTGCGCGCCGGATGGAGGCTGGGACAGGAGGTCTGCTGCTGCAGGTGAGTAAATGTTTTTGTTTTATTTATATTAGCAGGTGTATGTTCTGGGCAGGTCTGCCACATGATTGCATGTATTTTCTTCGCAAATCTGCCGACATGATTGCAAGTATTTTCTGGGCATATCTGCCGACATGATTGCACGTATTTTCTGGGCATATCTGCCGACTTGTTTGCACGTATTTTCTGGGCATATCTGCCGACTTGATTGCATGTATTTTCTGGGCATATCTGCCGACTTGTTTGCACGTATTTTCTGGGCATATCTGCCGACTTGATTGCACGTATTTTCTGGGCATATCTGCCGACTTGATTGCACGTATTTTCTGCACAATTTTGTGAATTTTCTGGGGAAAGGGTCACCAAAACTTGGGCCCACTGTCTTTGCGTTGCACTTTTCAAGGGAACCTGAGGTGAGAATAATATTGAGGCTGCCATATTTCTCTCCTTTTAAGCAATACCAGTTGCCTGGCTGCCGTGCTGGTCCTCTGCCTCTTATTCTTTCAACCATAGACCCTGAACAAGCATGCAGCAGGTCAGGGGTTTCTGACAATATTGTCAGAACTGAGAAAATTAGCTGCATGCTTGTTGCTGGTGTAATTCAGTTTATTACTACAGCCAAATAGATCAGCAGGGCCGCCAGGCAACTAGTATTGTTTAAAAGGAAATAAACCCTCACCCCGGGTTCGCTTTAAGTTACAGTTAGCTCCGCCCTCATCCGGTCATTGCCACGCCCATTTTTTTTGCCTTCTATCCACTATTTTTTGTAGCCACGCCCATATTTTGACGCGGCGCGCTATGCGCGCCGCAGGTCATAGGGGGCCCACAATTACAATTTTGCACAGGGGCCCACTGCTGGCTGTGTCCGCCACTGTTTGAGAAGATCTTTGGTCATCAGAAGATGCTCTAGTCTATCTGTTTTTTAGTCAAGGTGTTGCGATTCAAACTGGGATCTGTGGGCATGCCATAGCTGTAAGTATCTGAATAAGTATTTATTTGGAAGGTTGTATTGATCTTTCAGGTCAGCAAATGTAAGTAGGGATCTATTGCTTTGAATATTTGCGATAGTCTTGATGCCATATCTGGCCCAGATAACCAGGTCTGGGATAGTGGAAAAGTGTCGCATTTGTGGGTTTCCCCACAGTGGTGTATAAGGAGAGAGATTATTTGAGTTTAGAAGGGGAGCTCTGGCCGCCCTCCACGCCCTCCAGGTCGTCGCCATAGCCACAGTAGCATTGGTATGTGATTTCGAACCTCTGTACGGGAGATTTGTCAGCTGCTCGTACGATCCTAGCACAGCTGCCTCCACATTTATGGCCGGATTGAAGCTGTCCTGTGAGAACCACCATCGCACACTGACCAAGAGGGATGCCCAGTAATATTTCTGAAGGTGTGGCATAGCCAGTCCTCCTCTATGTGTATGTTTCATCTCTAATCTGACCTGCACTCAATTTGAAACCGATTCCTGCTGCATCCATCTGCTGTGTATGTTTCATCTCTAATCTGACCTGCACTCAATTTGAAACCGATTCCTGCTGCATCCATCTGCTGTGTATGTTTCATCTCTAATCTGACCTGCACTCAATTTGAAACCGATTCCTGCTGCATCCATCTGCTGTGTATGTTTCATCTCTAATCTGACCTGCACTCAATTTGAAACCGATTCCTGCTGCATCCATCTGCTGTGTATGTTTCATCTCTAATCTGACCTGCACTCAATTTGAAACCGATTCCTGCTGCATCCATCTGCTGTGTATGTTTCATCTCTAATCTGACCTGCACTCAATTTGAAACCGATTCCTGCTGCATCCATCTGCTGTGTATGTTTCATCTCTAATATATTACATGTGGCTCATTTCTGCTGTCCTGCTCTGCTTTTCATATTAGTAGCGCCTAAGTAACATATTTACATTGTAATTTACTACTTGCTATTGAAATTCTGGCTTTTGTTTCACACTGCTGGCCTATCTGTAATTTCAAACAAAGTTGTAACACCTACAAGCTTGTTTGATTTGCAGGAGACTATAGTGGCCCTCCCCCCTGCTTAATTGCAAATCGTCTGCCAGACCATCCTGATTACTCATTTGCTCTGATGCTGTGTGTATATCAGGAGGTCTGGTAGTCGGGCCGGCCGACTTCGGGTCGTCTTCTAAGGGTCGTTTTCAAAGGGTGGAAATTAACCAGAATTTACCAGAGTTCACCAGCAATTCAGCAGAAATCAGCATTACACCAAGGTAACTTCCTCAATCTTTTAGCCTCACCTGCATTCCTGATCACTATCCAAACCTCACACACATTGCTTCCTCTCTCCTACTCCATGCATCTTCCACCGTTCTCTACACATCTACCTCTGTCCAAACCACTGCCAGCCTCCTCTCCACACAACGTAATGCACCCCTTCCCCCCCAGTCCTTTCTCTGGCTCACCCACACTTCACCCACCATATTCCTACCAACCCTTTGCCACCCCTCCACCACTACCACATGCTATTCCTCCACCTGCTTCTCCAGCTGGTCCCAGTGCTTTCTCCCTCCATCCTCAACCCACCCATTCCTAGACCCCCACTGGTCCCCAAACTCTCAGCCAACCCCCTTCTAGCCCCTCCACACTCCTCTTGCATCCGCAGACCACACCATAATAATCTCATTCCCATCCATACAACCCCCAGGCACTCTCTCCCTCTGTTTTGTGGTCTATGGAATGCCAGATCTGTCCGCAACAAGCTCACATCCATCCATGAGCTCTTCCTCTCCAAATCCCTCACCTTCCTTGCCCTCACAGAGACATGGCTCACCCCCTCTGACTGTACTGCAGCCGCTGCTCTCTCCTATGGGGGACTGCATCTCAGTCACACCCCCAGACCTGACAACAGGTCTGGAGGAGGAGTGGGTCTGCTTCTCTCCGCACCCTGCACCTTCCGGGTCCTATCACCGCCCCCTTCCCTGCACTTCTCATCCTTCGAGGCCCATGTAATCCGCCTGTACCAACCTCTCCCAGCCATCATTGCGGTCCTATATCACCCCCCATCTGCTCCAACTTCACTCTTCCTGGACAACCTGGCCTCCTGGCTCCCCCACATCCTGTCATCTGACCTCCCCACCATCATACTCGGGGATTTCAACTTACCTATCGATGAGCCTATCTCCACTGCTGCCAAGCAGCTACTCTCCCTCACCAAATCCCTTGGTCTCTCTCAGCACACAAATTCCACCACCCACCGCGCTGGTCATACTCTTGACCTCATATTCTCAAAGTCCACCTCCCTCAGCAACCTGGACATCGCACCTTTCCCTATCTCTGACCATCACCTCCTCACCTTCACTATCTCCCCACCAACAACTTCTCTCCCCACCCCTCAGCCTGGTCGATGGCAGAGAGACCTACGTAATCTCAGCCCAAATGTCCTAGCAAGTCCCCTTCTCTCCCTCTCCTCCCACCTACCCACCCTAACATGCCCCAATGAAGCGGCTGCACAATATAACCTTGCCCTCTCATCTGCTTTAGATCAAGCTGCCCCCTCAATCTTCCGCCCTATCAAGCCCCCCAACCCCCAACCCTGGCACAACACCCACACACGTAACCTCAGGAAAGAAACTCGAGCAGCCGAACGGAAATGGAGGAAATCACATCTCAATGCTGACTTCCTAGATTACAAGGCCAAACTGTTACTCTTCCACACTGCCCTCTCTGAGGCTAAACAAAGGTACTTTGCAGCACTGATTGTAACCCAAGCTTCCAACCCTCGACAGCTTTTTGCTACCTTCAATTCCCTCCTCAACCCCACTCCTCCCCCTCCCAGCTAATCCCTCTCAGCCAATGACCTTGCCAACCACTTCACCACTAAAATTGCAACAATACGCAATGAAATTTCCCTCCTCCATCCCTCCCTTACCAATGCGTCTCAGGTTTTCCCCTTGCCTTCCCTCCCAGCGGCTCCCTTGTCTCATCCACCCCTCGCCTCTTTTGCTCCTGCCACCATTGATGAAGTCAGCCTGCTGCTAGTGGCTTCCCCCCCCCCACATCCTCTCCCTGTGATCCGGTACCCGCGATTACTCTTCGTCCCCACTTCCCTGACCTGGCCCCAGTCCTCACCTCCTTGTTCAATCTCTCCCTTTCCACAGGCATCTTCCCCAAAGCATTCAAACAGGCCACTGTGCTTCCCCTGCTGAAAAAACCCTCACTCGACCCATCCCTACCCTCAAATTACCGCCCAATCTCCCTCCTTCCCTATGCTTCTAAACTCCTCGAACGCCTAGTCCACCAGCGCATTACCCAATACATCAACACCAATACCCTACTTGACCCCCTACAGTCTGGATTCCGACCTGCGCACTCAACTGAAACAGCCCTCGCCAAGGTGGTCAACGACCTTACCCTTGCCAAGGCCAAAGGCAGTTATTCCATCCTGCTCCTCCTTGACCTCTCTGCAGCATTTGACACTGTTGACCACTCCCTCCTCCTCCAATCACTACAGTCCATGGGCATCCATGGGCTTGCCTTGGCCTGGATCTCCTCCTACCTATCCAATCGCTCCTTCACCACTTCCTTCAATGGCTCCTCCTCAACTCCTGCCCCCCTTTCAGTTGGGGTCCCCCAGGGCTCTGTTCTAGGCCCCCTTCTTTTCTCCATATACACTTCCTCAATTGGCAAGCTTATCTCCTCCCTGGGCTTCAATTACCACCTTTATGCAGATGACACTCAGATTTACCTCCATACCCCCGATCTCTCAGCCACCACCATAAACAAGGTCTCCTCGTGTCTCTCAGCAATTTCCTCCTGGATGTCAGCTAGGTTCCTAAAGCTTAACCTAGACAAAACTGAGCTCCTGATCTTTCCACCCCATGCTGCTGCACCCATCCCAGGTTTCCACCTCACAATCGACAACACAACCATTCTCCCTACCTCCCAGGCCCGCTGCCTGGGTGTCACCTTGGACTCTGACCTCTCCTTCATCCCACACATCCAAAACATCACAAGAGCCTGCAATTTCCACCTCTGTAATATCTCCAAGATCCGCCCATTCTTAACCCCGGACACGACCAAACTGCTCATCCATGCCCTCATCATCTCCCGCCTTGATTACTGTAACTCACTCCTTTCTGGCCTCCCCCTGAAACGCACTGCCCCCCTTCAATCAGTGATGAACGCGGCTGCAAGACTCATCCATTCTTCGCACCGCTCTGCATCCACATCTCCCCTTTGTGAATCCCTGCACTGGCTCCCTATCTGTCTCAGGATAAGTTTCAAGATTCTATGCCTGGCGTATAAATCTGTGCACAAAACATGCCCTACCTACATCTCGGAGCTTGTTCACAAGTATACACCAGGTCGCCCCCTCCGTTCCTCCAACGACCTTCGCCTCACCACCCCGCGCATTTCACACTCCCATGCCCGCCTGCAGGATTTCTCAAGAGCTGCCCCCACCCTCTGGAATGCCCTTCCACCACCCATCAGACTTGCTCCCTCTTTCAACACATTCAAGCAAGCCCTCAAAACCCACCTCTTTATGATGGCCTACCCACCTCCTACCACACAGTAACTCTCTAAGGAATATTTAACAGCCCCCCCTAGTGTTTCCACCCCTCACTTTAGATTGTAAGCCTCTGGCAGGGTCCTCCACTCCCTAGTGTAATCTACAGGATCATGTGCTCCTGTCCTATGACAGCCTGTACTTGTATTACTGGGCCTACCTAACCAGCCCATATTGCATGATCATGTATTTTGTACAATTTGTATGTATAACTTTGTTCTATGTGTATAACCCTATGTATGTCATCCTTGTATCATTGTATATATTTATTGTTCAGCGCTGCGTAATATGTTGGCGCTTTATAAATACAATAAATAATAATAATAATATGTTTGGGGAGCTGCAGTATATCTAAGGCAATGCGCGGCTGTTTCCCCGCCCAGATGAAACTCAGCATTATTGTATCAAGTTTCTTAAAAAATTATAGTGGAAGCCAAATTGGGCATTGACGGAATAAGTATATAAATTTAGGGAGGAAAATCATTTTTAGAAGGTTAATTCTACCAATTAGTGTAAGCGGTAGTCTATTCCATACTGCACACTTCGTTTCTAGTTGATGGACCACCGGGTCCAAATTAAGAGATCTATAAGTGTGTGGGTTCGTAGTCACTTGAATACCCAGATATTTGAACTGAGATACCATCCTGAGAGGACAGGAGGGACTAAGAGGTGTTTGTGCTGGCAAGTCCAAAGGGAATAGTAGTGATTTTGACCAGTTAATTTTTATACCTGACATTTTGCCGAATTGATCAAACAAGTGTAGAGCATTTGTTAGAGAATTTTCCTGGAGATTGCCCAGTTTAAGACCCTCAACTGAGTTAGTTTGCCTAATATATGCTGCGATGGGTTCCATTGCCAATGCCAATAGGCTAGGTGAGAGTGGACACCCCTGTCTAGTCCCCCTCTCTAATCTTATATAGGGTGAAATCACATTTCCCGTTCTAATTTTGGCTTTTGGTGAGTCATATAATAATTGGATCCATTTAATAAAGACTTCCCCAAACCCAAGCTTTCTAAGTACAGCCCATAGGTATCTCCATTCTACGGAGCCAAATGCCTTTTCGGCATCTAGGGAGGCAATCACTCTTTTTCCAGAGTTAGAATGCGAGGCAGCTATGTTGGTTAAAAGTCTACGTATATTAATGTCTGTGCCTTTGCCTGGCATAAATCCCGACTGATCGGAGTGTATTAATTTTAAAATCACTTGGTTCAATCTATCGGCCAAAGCCTTAGCTAAGATTTTTGCGTCGGTGTTTAGAAGAGAAATATGCCAATAGGCCTATATGACGAGCAGTGTAACGGGTCCTTATCCGGTTTAGGTATCACTATCACCAGAGCTTCCAACATGGAGGGCGGGAGGGCGCCCCTAGCGAAAGATAATTGAAGGGAGTTAATTGTAAGGAAATTTATTTGGAGTATTGTTTATAAAATTCAGTCGGGAATCCGTCCAAGCCCGGGGTTTTACCCGCTTGCATGTCTTTTATAGCTCCTGATATTTAGTCTACCGTCAGTGGGGCGTCAAGCAGTTCGATGTCTTCTACCTGCAAAGTGGGCAAGTGGATGCCTGCCAGATAGGTCTGTAACTCCTCATCCAAAACCAAGAGGCTACTTAAGTATAGTTTAGAATAAAATTTGTAAAATGCCTCATTAATTTTCCCAGGGTCATCGCTTATTGTTTGAGGGTCTATTTGTAACTGTGGGATAGCTGTTTTGGTCTGGGTGTCTCTTGAAAGCCAAGCCAGCATACTTCCGCTCCTGTCCCCTTGCTCAAAGATTCTTTGTTTTTGGTCTAATAGTCCTTTTTTAGTAGTGTCTACTCTGTATAGTTCTAAGTTTTGAAGAGCTAATTGCCAATGTGCATATGCCTCTTGTGTATTACTACGGACAAATTCAGCTTCCTTCTCGCCGGCTATTTTCTCCCTCCACTGTAGTGAAGCATAAACTTGCATCCTGGCTATTTTTATATCTTCTATATAGTGTCCCCGCAGAAACGCTTTCCCTGCGTCCCACACCATTTGTGGCGTGGTTGTGTCTCTATTACTTTGCCAATATAATTTAAGTTTTTGCTTTATTATGTCGTCTATAGTTGGATCTGAGATCCAGTGTCTAGAAAGCCTCCAGACCATATCTGAACGCCGGGTGCCTAATTGCAAGGTTATTTCTAAGGGTGCGTGGTCTGATATCCCCCTTGCCAAGAAGCGGGCACTTCTAACGTCGGGGAGGACATCATTAGATACTAGACCTAGGTCTATTCTAGACAATGTGCCATGAGAGGCTGAGTGGCAAGAGAATTCCTGTACGGTAGGATGCTTCCATCTCCAGACATCTACAAGATTGCAAGCATCTCGCCACTTACTAAAATCTAGGGCAGTGTTTCCCAACCGCTGTTCCGCGGCACACTAGTGTGCCGCGGAACGTTGCCTGGTGTGCCGTGCTCTTATCCCCCCTCCCGCCCGTCCCTGCGGCCGCCGCTGTTATTACCTTAGCAGCGGCCGCTCTCCCCTCTCCAGACCATGTATATGCTAGCAGCGTATCTCCGGCTGCTCTGTGTGATGCACTGATGCGGAAGGAGGCAGGGCTCGGTTACCATAGTAACGGCGATACATATCGCCGTTACAGGAAGCCGCTGCCCTCCTTTCTTCCGCATCAGTGCATCACAAAGAGCAGCCGGAGATACGCTGCTTGAATATACACGCGCCGGAGAGGGGAGAGCGGCCGCTGTTAACAAGGTAATAACAGCGGCGGCTGCAGGGACGGGCGGGAGGCACTAAACTGGCTATACTGGGGCACTATTCTGGGGTACTATACTGGTTATCCTGGGGCACTAAACTGGCTATACTGGGGCACTATTCTAGCTATACTGGGGCACTATTCTGGCTATACTGGGGCACTATACTAGCTATACTGGGGGGCTATACTGGGGCACTATACTGGCTATACTGGGGCACTAAACTGGCTATACTGGGGCACTATTCTGGGGCACTATACTAGCTATACTGGGGCACAATACTGGCTATACTGGGGGGGCTATACTGGGGTACTATACTGGCTATACTGGGGCACTATACTGGCTATACTGGGGCACTATACTAGCTATACTGGGGGGCTATACTGGGGCACTATACTGGCTATACTTGGGCACTATACTGGGGCACTAAACTGGCTATACTGGGGCACTATTCTGGGGCACTATACTAGCTATACTGGGGCACTATACTAGCTATACTGGGGCACAATACTGGCTATACTGGGGGGCTATACTGGGGTACTATACTGGGGCACTATACTGGCTATACTGGGGCACTATACTAGCTATACTGGGGGGCTATACTGGGGCACTATACTGGCTATACTGGGGCACTAAACTGGCTATACTGGGGCACTATTCTGGGGCACTATACTAGCTATACTGGGGCACAATACTGGCTATACTGGGGGGGCTATACTGGGGTACTATACTGGCTATACTGGGGCACTATACTGGCTATACTGGGGCACTATACTAGCTATACTGGGGGGCTATACTGGGGCACTATACTGGCTATACTTGGGCACTATACTGGGGCACTAAACTGGCTATACTGGGGCACTATTCTGGGGCACTATACTAGCTATACTGGGGCACTATACTAGCTATACTGGGGCACAATACTGGCTATACTGGGGGGCTATACTGGGGTACTATACTGGGGCACTATACTGGCTATACTGGGGCACTATACTAGCTATACTGGGGGGCTATACTGGGGCACTATACTGGCTATACTGGGGCACTAAACTGGCTATACTGGGGCACTATTCTGGGGCACTATACTAGCTATACTGGGGCACAATACTGGCTATACTGGGGGGCTATACTGGGGTACTATACTGGCTATACTGGGGCACTATACTGGCTATACTGGGGCACTATACTGGGGCACTAAACTGGCTATACTGGGGCACTATTCTGGGGCACTATACTAGCTATACTGGGGCACAATACTGGCTATACTGGGGGGCTATACTGGGGTACTATACTGGCTATACTGGGGCACTATACTGGCTATACTGGGGCACTATACTGAGGCAACTAAACTCCCTACACTGGGGCAACTATGCCAGCTATGCAGCCGCACCCCAGCCCCCCCCCCCCCCCCCATAGCGGCACTGTCCACTAGGTCGCGCAAACAACCGGGGGCCGCATCGCCCCCACCGCGCGCGCGCGCCATTCCCCGGAGAAAAATTTGGTCAGACAGTGTTCCCCGGGCCGGAAAAGGTTGGGAAACACTGATCTAGGGTGTCCTTGCTAGTTGGCTTAAGTCTGTCCCTGTTTGGATCCAATACTAAATTAAAGTCCCCACAAATGAGCAGTTTCTGAGAGGCTGTTTGAGCAGTGAGCGAAATTATTTTGTCTAATATTGTTAGGTCGGCGGGTGGAGGCAGATACACATTGACCAGGGTCATTTTAAAATTATGTATTGTAGCTAGTAGTATTATATATCTTCTACTTGGGTCTAGTTTAACATCATGAAGTTGGAATGGTAGGTTCTTGTTTACTAAAATTGTCACCCCTCTGGAATAGGAAGAGTAGGTGGCATGATAAGCCTGTGCCACCCAGGGTCTTTTAAGGGCCAAAATCTCCCCCCCCCCCCCCACCAAATGTGTCTCTTGGAGCATGCAAATATGCGGAGAGTGTTGTTTGAGAAAGTTGGTAACAAGGGAGCGCTTAATCTTAGAGCCCAGCCCTCTAACATTCCACGTTATTAATTTAAGAGAAGCCATTAGGTATATGCATTATAACATCTTGTATTTAAAGTAGGCATTAAAGGATACCACAACTGACATGTGGCATAATGAGATAGACATGGGTATGTACAGTGCCTAGCACACAAATAACTATGCTGTGTTCCTTTTTTTCTTTCTCTGCCTGAAAGAAGTAAATATCAGGTATGTAAGTGGCTGACTCAGTCCTGACTCAGACAGGAAGTGACTACAGTGTGACCCTCACTGATAAGAATTTCCCCCTTTTTTATCTCTTTCTTGCTCTCAGAAGCCATTTTCTTCTAGGAAAGTGTTTTATAGTTGGAATTTCTTATCAGTGAAGGTCACACTGTAGTCACTTCCTGTCTGAGTCAGGACTGAGTCAGCCACTTACATACCTGATATTTACCTCTTTAAGGCAGAGAAAGAAAAAAAGGAACACAGCATAGTTATTTGTGTGCTAGGCACTGTACATACCCATGTCTATCTCATTATGCCACATGTCAGTTGTGGTATCCTTTAAGAGTATTGCGTTGATGCAACTTATCCAGCTCCGTGGGGGAGGAGGGGCCCAGAACAGAGGCGGACAGCCAAGAAGAGGAAAGAGAGAAAGACAGACTGCAGCAAGATACATGGTAGTATTATTTAGTGATAACCAACAAACCCAACCCAACACCCACCCCACATCCTGGAACACTATCCCAACCATCAGGACGTCTTATACCCCCGAACAAGAACTATAGCTTAGAGAACCTTCAGCCCTGAAAAGGGCTGGGAGAGAGTCCACTAGTGCTCACCTAGTGGAGAAAATTAAGACGGAAAAACTAAAACAGAAACCTAAACTAACCTGTTTACAACTTAAAGAAAAAGTAGGGGCTGTGGTAGGCCTATCTAGAGGTCCGCTACCCAGCTTCTTCCGCTGGGGGCATAACTTACAATCAGAACAGTAACGTATTGTCTATTTCAATAACCTTCAATAAAAAGATTCCCAATCTTTCGTGGGCCAATCCAGTCTGAGGTGCATTCAAATGTAGGGCATATCAGGCCGTCAGTATATAAGATGAGGGGGGGGGGGGGGGGAGAAAAAGGGAAGGGAACGATCCCAAGCAACATACATCTTGTATCTAGGGTACGCTAGTCTCAGAGCGTAGATCCATGCACTGAACCACCCTCAGGTGTCATGCTCCTTTAAATCATCAGAGGGAAGAGGTCCTTCCATAGCTAACCCTGTCCATAGTTTAGTGTCTATCAAATTGTTATTTATATGTCTGTAGCGTGCCCTATGCAAGTGCATAAGTGTCATAGATCCTCTAATTCTATCTTCCCTTCAGATAGTAGCGCGGGAGTCATTACTCCAGTATTATGTAAGAAAGAGATCACTTCCTTATATAGGCAAGGGTGGAAGGGTCTAACTTCTATACCTGTAGTTCCCCGCTCTGTCAGCAACCCAGCGAGGTCAAAGAGAATAATTATATCCAACATTACCCCTTAAAAAGGAAGGGGAGTACTTAGGTTATACCTCAGCGAGGTTCCTTCAAATTATCCGTAGTATGGGATATGCGTGGGTCAATGTATAATTTCTGTCATCACTGCGCCGCCGCAGAGCAAGGAGCAGGTTGGGTTTATTCCCTGTTTATATATTCACCACAGAAGTATTACGTATGGACGATAATCTCCACCAGCATTAATAAAGAGCAGGATATAAACATATATATAATATACATAGAATTCAGCCTATACACAGTATATTTTAACCTATACTTCGGTGCCCGAACGCCTGTATGTAGTATTGCAGTTTAGCCACTAGATGTCTCACTACTGTTATTAAGGATTCAGCTTTGTACAACTTGTTGGTTCCTCCCTGTGTATGTGTAAAAGACACAGGCTGGTGTGATAAGCATGATTAAAGCCTTGCAGTTATAATCTACCATGCGTGTCTACAAATAGAAGAAACCTAACATAACAAACATGGTGGCAGCGGTGTACAGGACTTCAGAGTAACAGAGCACCAAACTGAACTCACAAGAAGAGGCAGCAAGCCAGCAAGGAAGAGTCAGCCACAGCAACAGTGAGTAAAGTATCCCTGTACAGTTAAAGACAGCATGGAGAGTGGATTGAAACCCCCTGGGAAACTAGATGTAAGTTCATCTAATCTGGCCCAAGCATGGAAGCAATGGAAAGAAGAGTTCACATTGTATGTGGATCTCACAGTTGCAGCCAGTGATGAAAAGCGCAAAATAAAACTATTCCACTACTTAATAGGAGAGAAGGGCAGAGAAATATCACAGACTTTAGTCAGAGAAAATGACATAGAGGATATGACTGTGAAAGACATTATTCAGATGTTTGATAAACAATGTGACCCTAAGAAGAATGAAACTGTGGAAAGATTTAAATTTTTTTCAAGAAATCAGGAGACTGGTGAAACCATAGACAGCTATGTTACAGAACTGAAAATACTAGCAGCAAGCTGTGAGTTCGGTGATCTCAAAGACTCTCTAATCAGAGACAGGATAGTATGTGGAATCCAGGACTCTCACCTGAGAGAGAGATTACTGAGAGAGGAAAACCTAGACCTAGAGAAATGTACTCAGATATGCAGAGCCTCTCAGCTCACAAAAGACAGCCTAAAGATGATTGAAAGTTCAGCTGATGTTGGTGTGCATGCTGTATCAGTCACACACAGGAGGCAGAAGTTTCCAGAAAGCACCATACAGTGTAAATATTGTGGAAGAAGACATGAGAGAGATAAGGAGAAGTGCCCAGCATATGGACAGTTGTGCAAATCCTGTGGGAAAAATAATCATTTTGCCACTCAGTGCAGACAGAGAAGACTAAACCAGAGACCGGTAAACACAGTGACACAGAACACAGACTCTGACAGTGCTGAAGACTTGTGGTGGATACAACTACAGCCAGCAGCAGAGAGTGTTAATATGGTAAAGCAACAGGAATATAAGGATGCAAAACAACTTTTTGCAACTTTCTTGCTGGATGAGAGACCTGTCAGATTTCAGCTGGACTGTGGAGCAAGCTGCAATGTTATTCCTTATACTTTAATTAACACACAAGTAACAATTCAGCCTACAGATCAAGTATTGATGATGTATAATAAAACCACCCTGAAACCCATGGGCACATGCAGACTGAAAATAAGAAACCCGTGTAATAGGAAAAGTTATAGGCTTGAATTTATTGTGGTAAACAATGGCGATCACAGTCCCCTGTTGGGAGTAAAAGCAGTTCAGGCTATGGACTTGATAAAAGTACAGTCTCACAACATTATGTCTCTGGATGTCTCCCAGCAAACCAGCATGTTGGAGCAAAAGACAAGTGGTAATCTGGATTTACAGTTTGTACGGACACATTATGCAGATCTCTTTGAGGGTGATGGTTGCCTGGAAGGCACATACAAGTTTGAAATAGACTCGTCAATACAGCCCTCTAGATTACCAACCAGAAGAGTACCTGTATCTTTAATGCAGCCACTAAAGGATGAGCTAAAAGATCTACAGTCCAGACATATAATCGCACCAGTACATGAAAGTACAGACTGGATAAGCAGTTTAGTGATTGTGAAGAAACCCTCAGGCAAACTAAGAATATGCATAGACCCTAAACCTCTGAATAGAGCACTGAAGAGAAACCATTACCCCATGCCTATAATAGAAGACATTTTGCCTGATTTGTCAAAAGCTAGGATTTTTTCAGTTTGTGATGTTAAAAATTGATTCTGGCATGTGAAATTAGATGAGCAATCAAGTTACTTGACAACATTTTCTACTCCGTTTGGGCGTTATCGGTGGCTGAGATTGCCCATGGGAGCCAGTCCGGCTCCAGAAGTCTTTCAACAAAAGTTAAATCAAGCCTTAGAAGGACTCCCAGGAATAAAAACAATAGCAGATGATATACTGATAGTTGGGGAAGGCGATGACAAGGAATCAGCAATGAAAGATCATGATCAGAAGATGATACAATTCTTGAACAGGTGTAGAGAGAAGCAAATAAAACTAAATTTGGAAAAATTCAGAATGAAAATGACTGAAGTTCCATACATTGGACATCTGCTAACCTCAAATGGTTTGAAAGTAGATCCTGAAAAAGTGAAGGCTGTACAAGAAATGCCTACACCTACAGATGTACGAGGAGTACTGCGGTTCCTGGGTATGGTCAATTACCTTTCTAAATTCTGTAAGCATCTCTCAGACATGTGTGAGCCGTTGAGACAGTTAACCCATAAAGATGTACTCTGGGAATGGACAGACATACAGGAGACTGCATTCCAAGAGGTGAAAAAAGCGATTGCAGACACAGCCACCCTTAAATACTTTAACCCAGAGGAAGCCGTGGTATTGCAATGTGATGCTTCAGAAACAGGCCTTGGAGCCACATTAATGCAGAGAAAACAGCCTATTGCTTTTGCAAGCAGAGCTCTCACACCTACAGAACAGGCTTATGCACAGATTGAGAAAGAACTACTGGCAGTGCTATTTGGGATGGAAAGATTTCACCAATATACCTATGGACGACAGGTACAAGTGCATTCAGATCATAAGCTTCTGGAGAGTATTACAAAGAAGCCTCTATTAAATGCACCAAAACGACTGCAGCGCATGCTTCTTCAACTACAGAAATATGATTTTGACATCAGCTACTGCCCAGGAAAAGATTTACTTATTGCAGATACGCTGAGTAGAGCCTACTTACCCACTGGAGCAGAAGGTGGAAAAGACATTGAGAATATTAACATGTGTGAGTACTTAGCTGTATCAAAAGACCGGTTAGAAGAAATACAGAGCAATACAGAAAAAGACAAGAAACTGCACATTTTGAAAAATGTCATATTAGAAGGCTGGCCTAAATATAAACAACATGCACCAGTTGAAGTATTGCCTTTTTTCCATGTAAGAGATGAACTGTCAGTGCAGGATGGTGTCATATTTAAAGGTGAAAGAGCAGTTATACCAGAATCAATGAGAAGGAGCATACTAGAGAGATTGCACTCCACTCACACGGGTGTAGAAGGATGTCTACGCAGAGCACGGGAATGTGTTTACTGGCCAGGAATGAATGATCAAATAAAACAATGGGTTGCAAAATGTGACATATGTGCATCATGGTCTGACAAGCAGCAAAAAGAAACTTTGCAACCACATACAATTCCAGATAGGCCATGGTCCAAAGTAGGCTTAGATTTGTTTAGCTGGAATAACAAAGAGTACTTGGTAACTGTGGACTATTTCTCCAACTTCTGGGAAGTGGACTACTTACAAGACACAAGGGCAAAGACTATGATAAAGAAACTGAAAGCGCATTTTGCAAGGTATGGCATTCCGGAGATTGTATTCTCTGATAATGGGCCTCAGTTTACCTCGGATGACTTTAAACAATTCAGCAGGGTATGGGATTTTCATCACCAAACTTCATCACCTGGATATCCTCAAAGCAATGGCAAAGCAGAGTCAGCAGTAAAGACAGCCAAAAGACTGATGCAGAAAGCAGAACAGGCTGGTACAGATGTTTATTTGAGTTTGCTGGATTATAGAAATACACCCAGTCAAGGCCTGGAGACTAGTCCAACACAGAGACTTATGAGCAGGCGCACTAGGACTCTATTACCAACCATGAGTCGTCTGTTGAGACCAAAACTTGTGGAGAACTGTAAAGAAAAACTGCAGAGCAATCAAAGTCGACAGGCATTGTACTATGATAAGTCAGCCAAAGATCTACCTGAGCTCCAGAGAAATGATACAGTACGCGTTCAGCCAATGAACAAGTATCAAAAACAGTGGCATAAGGCAAAAGTTGTGCGGAAATTAGGATCTCGGTCCTATGAAGTGATAACAGAGGAAGGAAGAAAACTGAGAAGAAATCGGAGGCATTTAAGAAAGACTGAGGAAAGATTCAGGATGAGGCCAAGTGAGCCAGATTGGGACAATTACACTTATCCATCTACATCTGCAGATATAGAAGCAACAAGAGCAACACAAGAAGAGCAGAGAGAGACTGCAGTTGGCAGAGAGACTGCAGTAGACATTGGTCTGCCTGTATCAGCACAAGAACATGGACAGGCACCTTATGTAACACGAGCAGGCAGAACAACTAGAAAACCAGCTCATATGAACGATTATGTTTAATGTACAAACTCTGTAGACAGATCAGTATAGCTAGAGTTTTGGTTGAATTTTCTACACATACATATACTGTGTTGTGTTTACTTTTTTCAGTTAAAAGAGAAAGGATGTAGCAATATGTAGTATTGCAGTTTAGCCACTAGATGTCTCACTACTGTTATTAAGGATTCAGCTTTGTACAACTTGTTGGTTCCTCCCTGTGTATGTGTAAAAGACACAGGCTGGTGTGATAAGCATGATTAAAGCCTTGCAGTTATAATCTACCATGCGTGTCTGCAAATAGAAGAAACCTAACATAACAAACAATACATATACACGGTATATGATATTATCATGTCTGTGAAAGAAGTGAATATTCCTCCTAAAAGAACACATCATTGACCTAAGGTCATATATTGTTGCCTGTGCAGATAGTGGAGGACTCTCTTTTACTTAGCAAAAGGGGCACCTAGGCTTGAGCATCTTGATATAGTTACGCAGGTGAGAGGAGGGGGGGGGGAATAAAGGGAAGTAAATGAATGGTGGGAGAGGGTAGAAATCCTGGCCTGGTATCACTCCTCGAGGCGGAGCAAGATTCCAGTTACATACAATTAGTTCTACCCTAGCATGTTCCTCCCTGTTGTAGGGATGATCTATAGGTTTAGTTTTGTAGGAGGTTAGTAGGGAAGGAAATATCAGATATACAAGATAGTACAGTATTATATTCATTGTTTACTATATACAATGACATAGGTCCATCAGATTTTCTTCCCTCCTCCCCCTTTCATAAGGAGTGTCCCATGAGTTGTTTAGTTCATGGTCATATGGTAGCCCTGGGTATGCCTGTCACCACAGAAGAATTCAGGTTATTCTATTTGTTATCCTATGCTGCCCTCCAGTGGTCTCCTCAAGGAAGACCAGCAGAGTATGAAATCATCTACACATTTTAGCAGAAACAGGGCCCCCCCAGGGATGTCACAGAGAAACATGCTATTAGGTTAATACTTCTAAGAAGCATTAGTTAAGGAGTTTCTCAACCCAAGTTCATTGAACTATAGAGTAGTGTAATAGGGTGGGGTAGAAAACCCCCCTCCAACCAGGTTAGTAGCACAATTAGGGAGAGAAGGGGAAGTGAAGAGGGGGGGGGGGGGGAGGAGAGAGGAGGGGATACGGATTCTAGTGGGTATCTATGGCAGACAGTCAACAGAGCCCCGGCATCGGCATATGCATATTAATCAACATGAGTTATAGTTATAAATTGACTACAGCCAGGTCCACGCCCCTTCCCCCATCTACCACATACATTGTGAAACCTGACATCTATCCTATATATCGTTACACGGGAATATAACCTCAGACTGTAATTTAGACCCATGAAGATATATAACCACGGCATCTATCACATTTAAACGGTTAGCTCATTCCTACAGCGTCAGTGCCTCCATAGAGTCCAGTGGCACTCAATTCAGAAATGCGCTGGAGGTTTTCCCGCCAGTGTCTATTTTCCCAGCAACATGTAGAGTTCAAAAATTATTTCCATCCAAACGGTCAGGAAAAAGAAAGAAGGGGGGGGGGGGGGGGGCTGAGAAAGGTCCATTTTCAGTGCGGTCACTTCTCATGTTTTATAACTATAATTATATAGAGTACAGTTCAGTGAGACGTCACTTATAGATGGGCATTAGTTTAAGTCTACCGCATGGCACACTTCTAAGTTGCTATCATTTAGTGCAAATATAGTTTGCTTAACTTTGCGTGAGTCTGTGCCCAGATATATATTATACTATCTAGTCCTAGAGGCTCTTGTCCAAACAGGGAGTCGTAGCCCGGAGAACATTAAGGTCAATCAAGTTCGTGGCTATAACAAATACCATAACCATGGCTTTAAGTTCAAAACAGCATATTTTGTCAGGCCGCTGAGGGGATGCCATCAGGTCTTTAGTTGTGAGGCTTATAAGAGTTGCAGGATATAATTATTAATCAAGGATCAAAACTCACCCACATCGGCCGTAAACAAATAGGGATCAAGAAATAAGAGCTGATCAGGTTGTCCTATTCATCTCTGGGTACCGGTAAAGTTTCCAGCCATTTTGTGGCGTCTGCCGGCGTGTCAAAAAAGAGAACTGATTCCCCATCTGTGACGCCGTCGATATGACATATCGAATGCGTCATGGAGTTACCAACGCTAGTTCTTCGCAAACCACCCAAACTGACAGTTTTTTGGGTTTAAATACACTTTTTTTTCCCTTCACCAAAGGGCTGGAGAAATCTTTTCATGGCCAGTTAATTAGCCTGCTGTTGAAAAGATTCTCTGCCAGCACAGGGGACCCCCTGAGGTGTTTATGACCTCATCCATCAGGTGAAGGGTAGATATCAGTTGACAGAAGCTCATAAATGTTAGCTCCTCCAGACTGCTAGGAACCGATCACAGCAGGGGGTTCTCTCAGGATTACCTCAGCTGAAGGATCAAGGAGATTCCATCTCCCAGCTGACCTTTCTGTGATCTCACAAATATGAAATCCATCTTTTGCCATAAAGATGGCTTTCCAAATAGGCAACGGCCTTAAGAACCCGCTTATTCTGAAATTCGGAACCAACCACATGATTGGATGTTTCTGAATTCAAGGTAAGCCCTGCCAAAGCAGAGATATGCATTTTGGGGTCACCGTTCACTCTAAACCCCCCCAAGTTTGGTATCAACGTTCTTGATAAATTCTGACAAACCTAAAAATGTGATTAGATTTAACATAACTTGTACGGTTTGCAGATGAGCACACTTATCATGATTCAGGTAAATTCTTGCCTCTATAAGAGGGGCAGAGACCTCCTGCTGCAAAGAGGTGTGTGATCCACGCCCCCTAACCCCTCCTTGCTGGAGTAGGGGCTATAACCAGACAGAGCCCAGAAAGCTCTGTGTCCTTTACCTTCAATCTGATGCCTAGTAACATCCTGGCAGCCCGCAAGGACTCGGGCAAAACCACTATCTTTGAACTTTCTAACAAAGGCCTGTTGGCCGCATGGCAACCGCCATTTTGGGACTTTCGCCAAAGACTTGCGATTGCCGCATGGACTACCAATAACGGTATTTGAACTGCATATAATCAGACATTCTGTTTCTCTTCCTCTCTTCTCTCTGTCCAATCAATCTGTTCTAAAATAAGCTGTGTGTATGTAGTTTAGAAATAAACTAACGATTTTATCGTTCAGTCTTGTGCCTGTTCTGGTCATCTGATTGCTGCTATAACGAATCTGCCCTCTGAAGAGTCAGTCATACTACCGCATTGTTTTATGATTTGCTTATAAATTGTTGATTTGCTAGCTAGGTTGTAAATAACCGTTTCTTCCTTCTAGGATTAGCTAGTACCAGATTTCCTGTGCGAAATCGATAACTTTCGTTTCTCAATTGTAAATACAATTCGAGATTGCATCATATAGGGACCCAGTAACCTTTCTTTAACGTCACATTGCTCACAGTCTTTAAGCCGTCGGAAGTGATTATTCCCCGAACGGTGACTTGAGCGTGTTGAACGTGATTGGGCTGGCTACCGTATTATGATAGCGCGGGAGTCTCTTTCCTCCCTGAACTTGAGAGAGTGGTGGCAGTTTACTTTATTTACCCGATTTCCAGCGCGAAATCGATATTTTTAGTTACCGATTGTATATACAATCAAAATTGTACATGTATGGGCACCTCCAACCAATCTTAACCGTTTACTACGCACACAGTGAATTTGCCAGCAGCCTCTAGTGCATGAGACCTGCATGGCAACAGTGGCCTAGTAATACGGGATTGGTGGATGTTGTCCCATTACATACTGTCGGCAGCTGCGCGACCAATCTTTATTGTCAGTCTGTTCACCGTACTTCCTGCGTATGCTAACGGGAGCAGATTAGACGGGATTGGCACGCTCTGTCGCCCTTTTCTTTCTTCCCTCTGACGATCCAGCAACCGGTCGCGTTGTCCGTCTGCGCCCGTACTTCCTGCGTACGCTAACGGGAGCAGATCTCGACGGTATCGCGGGGCTGGATTGTCACACCATCTTCTACTCTTAATTTAGCTGGGAACATCATGGAGTATTTGATTTTGCGCTCCCGCAATTTTTCTTTGACTTGCTGGAAGGTGCGCCGGCGTTTTTGTGTTTCCGTAGTATAGTCCGGAAAAATCATTAAGCGGGCATTCCCCAGTTTGAGGTCGTTGAACTTTCTGGTGGCAGCCAAGATCGCGTCCCGGTCTCTGTAGTTCAATAGGCGAAAAATGAGTGGTCTAGGATAAGCTCCCGGGGGGCCTGGGCGCGCCGGGATCCTGTGGGCCCTCTCTATAACAAAATGAGTGGAAAAGGTAGAGGATGGAAGAAGGTCCCTGAGTAGGTTTTCGGCATAAGCTGGTACATCTTGATCCTCCGTGCCCTCTGGCAGCCCCAGTAGCCTCAGGTTATTCCTCCTATTCCTGTTTTCCGCATCATTAGCGCGGGCCTCTAGCTGTGACAGCCGTTTGTTGGTCTCAGGGATAGCGACTCGGTAGTTATTTACCGTGTCCTCTACATCAGACGTGCGGCGCTCAAGTTCGGTGGTGCGGGCTCTGACTTCTGCGAGATCCTGGCGAAGCAGCCCAATCTTGGTCTCGATATGATCTATTTTGAGCGTGAGTGCAGTCTGGCAAGTTCTAATGGCGTCCATCAGTTCGGCTGTGTTAGGAAGCACAGTAGTTTCTGCCACGTGGTGCTCCTCCGACATGCCATTCCCGTTCTGTTCCTCCGCTGGGCTGGGGTCTCCCGCCAGGTTGGGCATCTGCTTCTCTGGTGAGATTTTTGAAAGGGTTTGGAGGATGAGATCCCTCAGCCTTTTCCTTCTTGTCTCCCCGCTTGCCTCCCATGAGGTCGTATGGCGTAGAGCGGTAGTGTGTTCTCTGAGGACGAGCCGGACCTGTAAGACCAGAGGTGCTCGGTATCTCTCCGTCTGGGTCCGCCGAAGGCGTTGGTGGGGTATACCAGTCCTCCAGGGTGTCAGTAGGAGTCCAGGAGTGCACTGCAGAGTAGTTCAGTCCGTGTTCCAACAATTAAAAAGCAGATATGTGCAGCTGGGTAGCGGAGCTCCTGAGAAAGCCGTCTGCTCAGAGCGCCATCTTGGCCACGCCCCCGTTAAGAATTCTTTTACAGCTGTCCTCAACGATGAGATGGAGGAAGATTGCGAAGATGTGGAGTCCGTTTGGGTAAATATTCATGGTGGAAATAAAAGTTGCCAATTGCTTATTGGGGTATGCTACGGGCCTCCTCATATTAATGAAGCTGCAGAACTGCGATTACTACAGCAGATTGAAAAAGCTGCAAGTAAAAATGAGGTCATATTTATGGGCGACTTCAACTTTCCAGACATTGACTGGGGTATTGAGGCTACCCATTCTGGTAAAAGCAGCAGATTTCTGGCAGCACTACAGGACAATTACTTGACTCAAATGGTAACAGAACCAACTAGGGGGAATGCGTTACTGGATCTGATCATTTCTAATAGACCAGATAATGTATCAACATTTGGGAAATAGTGATCACAACATGATAACGTTTGATCTGGTGACTGATAGGCCACAGGGCAGCGGGACCACTAAAACTATGCATTTTAGAAAAGCAAAGTTCAATCAACTTAGGCAGGCACTAAGTTTGGTGAACTGGGATAATGTACTACAAGGGGAGGATACTGAAGGGAAATGGCAAGTTTTTAAACGTATTCTCAATCAATATTGTAGTATGTATATCCCATATGGAAACAAAATGTCTAGTAATAAAAAAAGGCCTCTATGGATGAATAGAAAGGTTAGGGATAAAATGAAGAGGAAAAAGAATGCCTATAAGGTCCTAAAACAGGAGGGGACTGAGGCTGCACTACGCAATTATAAGGAGTGCAATAAAAATTGTAAAAAAGAAATTAGGCTGGCGAAGATCGAAGCTGAAAATCAAATTGCTAGGGATATCAAATATAACCCAAAAAAGTTTTACAAGTACATCAACTCTAAAAAAAGAAAGGTTGACTGTATAGGACTCCTAAAGGATGAGGGTGGGAACTCAATGGTGGATGACCAAGGTAAGGCAGTTATTAAATGCTTACTTTGCTTCTGTCTTCACAAAGGAAACAGCACTGTTGCAAATTACAGATGCAGAAGAGTCTCAATCTTCCAACTGTAATATTAAATACTTAACGCAGGAAGAAGTGAAGGCAAGACTAAATAAATTAAAAATAGACAAGGCACCTGGCCCGGATGGCATGCATCCTCAGGTCCTAAGGGAATTAAGTTCAGTTATAGATAAACCCCTTTATCTTATCTTTTGTGACTCTCTTTCAACTGGCAGAGTCCCAGTGGATTGGCGTACAGCCCACGTTTTCCCATTATTTAAGAAGGGCAAAAAATCAGATCCAGGAAATTATAGACCTGTAAGTTTAACATCAGTAGTATGCAAACTATTTGAGGGGTTACTAAGAGATACTATACATGACTTCATAGTAGAAAATAATCTTATTTTTCAGCATCAACATGGGTTGCAAGGACTGGGGAAGAGTCTGTGTGCATGGATAGGGAACTGGCTAATGGACAGAAAACAGAGTAGTGGTCAATGGATCATACTGAAAATGGGAGACTGTTAGCAGTGGGGTCCCACAGGGATCTGTACTGGGTCCAGTGCTCTTCAATTTATTTATTAATGACCTAGTAGATGCAGTAGTGAGCAATGTTGCTATTTTTGCAGATGATACAAAATTGTGCAGAATCATCAACTCTCAGGAAGATAGTGTCATATTGCAACAGGATCTGGATAGGATGGCTATATGGGCACATACATGGCAGATGAAATTTTATGTTGAAAAATGTAAAGTCATGCATTTTGGTCGTACCAATGGTCTAGCACCATACAAAATAAATGGGATACAGTTGGAGACATCAAACTTGGAGAAGGACTTAGGAGTACTTATCGACAACAAGTTAAATAATCGTACTCAATGCCAAGCCGCTGCAGCTAAAGCTAACAAAATTTTGGAATGCATTAAAAGGGAAATAAAAACTTGCGATGCTAGCATAATATCTGAACATTTATATAGCGCTTTTCTCCTGTCGGACTCAAAGCGTTCAAGAGCTGCAGCCACTGGGACGCGCTCAGGAGGCCCCCCTGCAGTGTTAGGGAGTCTTGCCTTGAACTCCTTACTGAATAGGTACTGACCCTAGCCAGGATTCGAACCCTGGCCTCCCATGTCAAAGGCAGTGCCCTTAACCAGTATACTATTCAGCCAGCATAATATTGCCCGTTTAACTCTCTAGTAAGGCCACATCTGAAATATGGAATTCAGTTCTGGGCACCACATTACAAAAAAGATATTGCAGTTTTAGAGCAGGTGCAGAGACGAGCAACAAAATTGATACGTGGGATGGAAGGTCTCACTTACCAAGAAATGTTAGATAAACTGGGTTTATTTAGTCTAGAGAAAAGATGCCTTAAAGGGGATAAATATAAATACATCAGAGGGCAATATAATAGCTTGGCGGATGAGCTTTTTGCCCCTAGGCCTTCTCAAAGGACTAGAGGACATGATCTGCGCATGGAGGAAAAACGTTGTAGCCATTTATTTAGAAAAGGGTTCTTTACAGTAAGAGTGATTAAGATTTGGAATGCATTGCCACAGGAAGTCGTTATGGCAAACTCTATACCTGCATTTAAAGGGGGCTTAGATGCTTTCCTTGCGTTTTAAGACATCCATGGCTACAATTACTAGGTAATGCCTAATGATGTTGATCCAGGGATATATCTGATTGCCATCTGGAGTCGGGAAGGAATTTTTTTCCCTTTTGGGGCTAATTGGACCATGCCTTGTAAGGGTTTTTTCCGCCTTCCTCTGGATCAACAGGGATATATGTGAGGGAGCAGGCTGGTGTTATATTTTGTTCTCTGGTTGAACTCGATGGACGTATGTCTTTTTACAACCAAAATAACTATGTAACTATGTAAAAAAATAAATAAATAAAAAGCCTGAAAATTATTAACATCAGGACTAGGTTCCAGACAGCGGTCGACGGTCGTGCAGCCCACATTGGGCTTGATTCACAAAGCGGTGCTAACTGTTAGCACGCCTGTGAAAACCCCCTTAGCACGTCTAAACAAGCTTTTCGCGCATAAAACTTTACGCGCACAAAACTTTATGCGCGTAAAACTTTACGCGCGTACTGCACAGAGCACAGGGCGCACCGCGCGAAGTGCCCATTAAAGCCTATGGGACTTAGCGCGCGTAAAACTTTGCGCGCGTAAAACTTTACGCGCGCAAAGTTAGCGCACGATCTGATTGAGAAATCCGGTGCTAACCTACTTAGCACCCTGGTTAGCGCGTCTAAAGACTTTAGACGTGCTAAGTAGGTTAGCACCGCTTTGTGAATCAAGCCCATTGCGTCTAAAGTCCAATCACACAACTGGGACATGACAGTTTTCAGCCCAGACACCTCCAAAAAATGACACCGCAATTGTGTTTTGGGTTAAATATAGGTGGTGGTATCAGCAGCAGTGGCCTGTGGCACCGTGGCGGTGGGAGCCAGCGCCAGCTTGCTTCAGCCTCTTGAACTCCTCATGCTCAACAACATGTTTTTTGGCCAGATGGGTGATGAAGCTGGAGGTGCCATACTTGTAGGGGTCACAACCTCTGCTCATCTGTAGTTTGCACACATTGCATATGGCAAACTTGCTGTCCAATGAGGGCAGAGTGAAAAATCGCCAGATTGAAGAGGTGAAGATCCCCCTGTGGCTTGAATGGGATGCTGCTGCTTTCCTCCCTCTGGCGGTTGGGGGTTGAGTGGTGCGGCTGGTGGTAGCGGCAGAAGGATGTGGGTCCCGCATTCCACGGCCACTGTCTGCAATGCTGATCCTCTGTGCCAAACCCACCGATGCATCCTTCTCCTCAGAGTCAGAGCTGACATCTCCATCCTGTGGATGGTAGTCACGGTCCTTCATCCCATCATCAACATCATACCCTCCCCCCCCTCCTCAAAACCCAGAACATCCTCCTCAAACTCCTTGCGGCTAACAGCCCTGAGTTCAATCGTGGCGCCTGGAGCAAAGAGCTCGCTGACTGAGGGTAGGCTGCCCGTGGGGTCGACACTGACACGGCAGACCTGAGGGTGGCCGTAATGTTGCTCCCTGTCCACTTGCCCTTGCTGCCCCTCCCTCGGCTGCCGGTGCCAGCAGACATAGTACAACTTATATGTGATGATGTCACCAGATGATGTGGGGTACTTTTACTTTAATAAAATCGGGGTTGGACGTTAAATCAAATCAGCACAGAGTGACAGACCGCAGAGTAGAGGACAGACAGTGCACACTATCTGTCTAACTGTCACACTGACAATGCTCAGCACAGCAGCACTGCAGTAATCTGTAGTAAGCTAACACATTACTACTCTCTAACAACTAAATGCAGTACTAACTATACAATACAATAACAGTAATCCAATTCCCTAACCTATACTGTCCACCTGCACAGCACCAGAGGCGTAGCAATAGGGGGTGCAGAGGTAGCGACCGCATCGGGGCCCTTGGGCCAGAGGGGCCCCGAGTGGCCCTCCCTCAACTGCAGTATTAGCTCTCTATTGGTCCTGTGCTCATAATAATCACTTCTACAGATACTTTGAACAGTAGTAATCATTAACAAACTGTTCCCCATCCCCTTCTTGCACCTCTGACACTGTAGTTGCCATTGGCAGGTTTTGGTGCGCCATATCAATTGTTATGTATAGAGTGCTTGGGGGGCCCCATTGTAAAACTTGCATCGGGGCCCACAGCTCCTTAGCTACGCCACTGCGACAGCACAGCACACACAGACACAGACAGGACCTAACTGAGTGAAAGAAATCAAACAATTACAAGCTAGCTAGCTAAAAAAAGAACAATAGAACAATAGTGTAATGAAGGTGTTTATCACTCAAAGCTTAGGTTTATCACTGTATACAGCACTTGCTAAGCCAACAGCACTGGAGCAAGTCTGTCGACGATCTGTCTCATCATGCCAGCCCTCCTTATTATACAGGGGGCTGGCCAGGGTTCCCTTTTGTGATTGGGAGCTAGGGCTTATGCTGGGAATACACGGTTCGTTTTTGCCTTCGTTTAAACCTTCGATTCGTTCGGTAAACGAATCGAGTGTTGAAAACGTATGTGAAAATAGTCATAATCTCATTATAGTTTCGATTAATAGACCCCAAAAACGAACGACTAGTGATCGAACATGTTTGATATTATCTCTCTTTATCCATCTAATCGAGCCATTGGTAGGCTTGATGGCTGTTCAGATCGATTATATATTCGTTTATGCTAGTCCGTCCCTGTAAAAAGGGATTTTCGTTTCGTTTCTTTGCAGCCTTCGATCATTGGAAAAACGAAACCATCAGAATCGAAAAAAAAAACGAAACCGTGGGTGGTGATATTAACCGTATGACCGATTATTTCGGGATCGAAAAGGACAAAAGGCACAATCGAAACGAAGGTTTAAACGAAGGCAAAAACGAACCGTGTATTCCCAGCATTAGTCTGGGAGCCCTCTGATTGTCTCAATGAGGTCGGGGGGGGGGGGGGAGTGTTTGGGGCTGGCCAGAGTTTCCCTCTGTGATTGGTTGCTAGGGCCTCTGATAGGCTCAATGACATCTTCTCCTTAGTTACAGTACCCGGATCCGGATATCCAGGTTATGTGTCCAGATATCCGCATAGCTATCCGGATTTGGTCCCAGGTATCCGGAATCTGTCCGGATAGCGGAAAAATGGTCGGATACCAGGGTATCCAGATGAGCATCCCTGTGGCTTACGTTTTTCTTTCCCAAAGAGCTGCTCTCATACTGAAGAGTATCGTGCTGATGGTGATCCTACGTTGCCATTTCGTCCTAGGAGACCGAGTAGAGGACATTCTCATGGACAATGAGCGGTTAATGAGAACACAAGGCCCAAGCATGTTCATGTTTGGAGAAAAAGGTACTGATCCTTTTGCACTTCCCTCTGATTGTCCCGAATGGACGAAGCAGGGAAGGAGAAAAAGATCACTGGTGCCAGATGGAAACAATTTTAACGGCACAATGTTGGTAAAAGGTATGCTGGAAGTGTGGGTCAGGTGTGCTGGAAGTAAGATGTTAATGGAGGATTAAATTTACTCCTCAATGTCATGCTCTCCGAGCAAATGCACTGATCCAAAGTCTTGTTAAAAGGTACATTGCACTACAATGGGTACATGCAAAAGGTGGAGTGTGTTCAGGATTACCTTGTCTTGGTGCTCCAGAGTGGGGTTCTGCTAGACTGGAGAGGAACGAGCAGTAAACGTCATTTTTCCTCCAGTATAGGGGAACAATATCACAGTGTGGAGTAGCCAACAAGGAGTGTCCCTGAAACAACTATATATACGCAAAGGCTGGAAAGCAGAAGGGTTTTGGTTCTTTGAACAAGGAGTACGAATCGAGATCCAGACACATTTTCAGGTAACCAAGGGGGTGGGGAAAGCGATCCTAAGAAAGGGAGAGCCAACACGGGCAACACCATCCTCACTACAAGGTTCCCCACACGAGACAATACCACACAATCCATATTCAGCAAATTATCCTCATTCTAGATGGGTAAGCGAGAAGGTGGCATAGTGGTTAGCGTTCTCGCCTTGCAGCGCTGGGTCCCCGGTTTGAATCACAGCCAGTTCAACATCTGTAAGGAGTTTGTATGTTCTCCCAGTGTCTGCGTGGGTTTTCTCCGGGCACTCCGGTTTCTTCCCACATCCCATAAACATACAGATAAGTTAATTGGCTTCCCCCTAAATTGGCCTTAGACTATGATACATGCACTACAAGATACATACATAGAAATAGGACTATGGAGGGATTAGATTGTGAGCCCTTCTGAGGGACAGTAAGTGACAAGATAATATACTCTGCACAGCACTGCGTAATATGTTGGCTCTATATAAATACTTAAATAAATAAATAATAAATTGAAAGATTGCAGAGAGTACATTCTTCCTGACCGAAAGTACGCATTTTGCCTCAGGACATACGCAGGACAAAGGTCCATTAAGGACAGGAACATCTTTTGTCATTGAGATGTTAATCAATTTCCCAGAAGAAAAAGAGTACCAACCGTATTCTTCTGGGGAGGGCCACAAGGGTTAGCATGGGATGGGAATTTAATGGATCAGGGGACATTTTGGGGTAGAGAGGTAGAATCCTAGGATATATCAGGTAGCTCCCCAGGGACTCTCTAGGACGGAAGGGTGATAGGACTAAAAAGAGGGATATAAAAATAGCGCCCTTAGTCCGGGAGGATGAATGACCATGGACATACGGTTTTTGTATCCCACAGTCCCTAGAGTTTAAAGGCCCAAATAGATATAGCATAATGAGAAGGGAAACAGTGATGGTAACCCACCACCACTCCTAAAGCTCAGGTAGTCACCCTGCCAGTGACTACCCAGGAACCCAACCTACCATCATGTGGGACACATCAAATTGTAAAAAGCGTCCCTTTTCAGCTAAAGCAACTGAGGGCGACGCTAGTTATTATGGAGGCCCAACTTCAATTGATTACTTGGCAGATTAACTTAGAAGAGTGGGTAATATCTATCCCAACTGCAGCACTGTCGCTGCCACCCTGGTACAGGCTTTTATGTCGTGGCACATTCCACATGGAATAGTGTAGCCAGAAGAAGGTCCCGGGATTTGGCACATACAATCTTGGGTGGCATGGGGGCTGGAATGGGGGTAGCAAACAATGTAGACATAGAAGGCATGGCAGAGGTCATTCAACAATTAGGCACATTGGGACAACAGAATGTGGGTACCCAACATCATCTGAAAATGTTTTGGAACAGTTAACGCACAACACCTATAAAGTTCAGGGGTACACTCAAAGGCACATTCAAACAATTCTTTAGATGATTGTACATGACAGGGGTACAGCATGGGAAACAGCATGCCTGTCCATGTAGACCGAGTTAATGGCAGATTTTAAGATAATGGCTAAAGCCTTATCAGAAGGTAAAACTCCTTTACAACTGAGACTTGACAAGGAGAGATTTATCAATTTTTTTCTGGGGAAGGATCCTTTGCATGGATGCACCGAGATGTCTGGGATAACAGGTGGACAGGGTGTGACAATTCTTTATGCACCGCTACTTCCTTTGTTGCTACCGATGGAAGTACCCAGGTAGTTTTTCCAGTAGTATCCCTGGGGACACCTGCTTCAACCACACATGACCTGAGAGGTCAGCATTTTTTGGTGCTAGACGGGGAGGTGAAACAAATAGACTTGTCTTCATACTGGCAATTCTCAGATAAGTACATGTGTTTGCCAGGGCAAGTCAGATTTAGTGATGAAGCAAGGTTAGAGAAACTGAGGGCGCAATATAGTGTAGTATGTTCAGCATAAAATTAGTAAAGATAATTAGTGAGAAGAGTATACTCAGAAACGTGGGTTACCACAAAGGCAACCACTGTATAGGCAGGTGAGGAGATTAGACCTGTCCTCACTCAGGATTAAGAAGTCGCTCTCTGTAGCTCAGAAAAGGGGTAGATCACCCCTCCACCAGGGGTGGACACAGTTCAGCAAACGGGGAACAGAGGCGCCAGCAGGGTAAAAGTGGATAAAACCTTTACAATTTGCTTGGAGGAAGCGGTGGACTTACCTCCATAAAGCAGACACGAAAGACTGTCTGTATAATAGTAATCCACATTTATTATATAGTACCCCAAAAGTGCAACGCGTTTCGCAGGCCACACCCACTTCATCAGGCAATAAACGTGGGGACAAACAGAATTTCGTATATGCCATCTCTCTATGATGTCATGTACGAAGAACGGAGCTATGCGAGGAGGCTGCGCAATCGCTGGATAGAGGCTGGGTAATGTAGATAGCAGCTCTATCGGGGGGGGGGGGGGGGACCTAGAAGTAGGGCTTCCCCAGAGAGCCAGGTTAAAGGAGGCCAAGAAGTCTTGCTCTCTCCCAGAGGCAAACACCTAATTCAGAGCAAACACAGTGAATCCAGCACAGGAGACTTGGGCGCACAGGGAGTAACTTCGGCGCCGTCAGAAGACAGAGCTGAAGTTACTTTTAACCTCCCTGGCGGTAACCAGACTTGAGCTCGGGGTAGGAAAAATGTGCTCAGAGTGGTAATCCCGAGCTCAAGTCGGGGTAAGGAATTCCATTGTTTTCTCAGCGGGACTCCAGCCTCCCTCCTTAGTTGTATGCCGCTCTCTGCCGCTTCTCTGGCCGCCAGGATCCCCTTATCCCGACTCTTGTTCCGAGGACCCGGCGGCCAATCGGTGTGGCGGAGCGGTGGCGATGTCACCAGGGGCGGGACTTATTTTTAAAGTGGACCTTGGGCAAAAAAAATATATATATATATACAGTGGTGTGAAAAACTATTTGCCCCCTTCCTGATTTCTTATTCTTTTGCATGTTTCTCACACTTAAATGTTTCTGCTCATCAAAAACTGTTAACTATTAGTCAAAGATAACATAACTGAACACAAAATGCAGTTTTAAATGATGGTTTTTATTATTTAGTGAGAAAAATACCTCAAAACCTACATGGCCCTGTGTGAAAAAGAAATTGCCCCCTGAACCTAATAACTGGTTGGGCCACCCTTAGCAGCAATAACTGCAATCAAGTGTTTGCGATAACTTGCAACAAGTTTTTTACAGCGCTCTGGAGGAATTTTGGCCCACTCATCTTTGCAGAATTGTTGTAATTCAGCTTTATTTGAGGGTTTTCTAGCATGAACCGCCTTTTTAAGGTCATGCCACAACATCTCAATAGGATTCAGGTCCGGACTTTGATTAGGCCACTCCAAAGTTTTCATTTTGTTTTTCTTCAGCCATTCAGAGGTGGATTTGCTGGTGTGTTTTGGGTCATTGTCCTGCTGCAGCACCCAAGATCGCTTCAGCTTGAGTTGACGAATAGATAGCCGGACATTCTCCTTCAGGATTTTTTGGTAGATAGTAGAATTCATGGTTCCATCTATCACAGCAAGCCTTCCAGGTCCTGAAGCAGCAAAACAACCCCAGACCATCACACTACCGCCACATTTTACTGTTGGTATGATGTTCTTTTGCTGAAATGCTGTGTTACTTCTACGCCAGATGTAACGGGACACGCACCTTCCAAAAAGTTCAACTTTTGTCTCGTTGGTCCACAAGGTATTTTCCCAAAAGTCTTGGCAATCATTAAGATGTTTTTTAGCAAAATTGAGACGAGCCTTAATGTTCTTTTTGCTTAAAATTGGTTTGCGCCTTGGATATCTGCCATGCATGCCATTTTTGCCCAGTCTCTTTCTTATGGTGGAGTCGTGAACACTGACCTTAATTGAGGCAAGTGAGGCCTGCAGTTCTTTAGATGTTGTCCTGGGGTCTTTTGTGGCCTCTCGGATGAGTTTTCTCTGCGCTCTTGGGGTAATTTTGGTCGGCCGGCCACTCCTGGGAAGGTTCATCACTGTTCCATGTTTTTGCCATTTGTGGATAATGGCTCTCACTGTGGTTCGCTGGAGTCCCAAAGCTTTAGAAATGGCTTTATAACCTTTACCAGACTGATAGATCTCAATTACAGTACTTTTGTTCTCATTTATTCCTGAATTTCTTTGAATCTTGGCATGATGTCTAGCTTTTGAGGTGCTTTTGGTCTACTTCTCTGTCAGATAGCTCCTATTTAAGTGATTTCTTGATTGAAACAGGTGTGGCAGTAATCAGGTCTGGGGGTGACTACAGAAATTGAACACAGATGTGATAAACCACAGTTAGGTTATTTTTTAACAAGGGGGGCAATCACTTTTTCACACAGGGCCATGTAGTTTTTGATTTTTTTTTCTCACTAAATAATAAAAACCATCATTTAAAACTGCATTTTGTGTTCAATTATGTTATCTTTGACTAATAGTTAACGGTTTTTGATGAGCAGAAACATTTAAGTGTGACAAACATGCAAATGAATAAGAAATCAGGAAGGGGGCAAATAGTTTTTCACACCACTGTATATATACACACACACACACACACACACACACACACACACACACACACACACACACACACACACACACACACACACACACACACACACACACATGTATAGTTTCATCCAATGACTCATAGACATCCCTGATGAGTCACTGGACGAAACTAGTTGGGCGGAGCCTAAGCAGCAGTGGAGACGCGAGGTGGCCGTGAGAAGCTTGTCTGATATGTGCATTTAAACTGTGAAATCTTAAGTGCACTGAAGTTTAAAAATTTTGAATAGAGTTACGCTATGTTGAGTGTTTGAGTCTGCCTACTCAAGCAAAATCTGTTGTGGAGGATACATAAAGCACTTATTCCTGGTCTGTGCTGCGTCAGCTGTGGTTTCTGGTGAGAGGCTTGCTAATACTGTATGAAAGCACACTGGGTGCAAACCGGGTGTTTGCTTGGTAGCAGTGGCGGTGTGGAGAAGGCATATTTTTTTCCATACAGTATCACACTATTGCTGTGCAGGTTTCTTTTTTTCATTTATGAGCAATGAAGATCTTCTAGTGAAGAGCGAGGATTGCTGGCAAGGCCACAAACGCATATGCTGATCTGGTTGGGTCGGCCACACAATTTGTTGAGCGTATATGGTTTTATTATAGTTTTGAAGGATTCACCGTCAAAAATATTATATGGGACTCTAGTATGCATATGGACTAGGGAGTTTATACGGTTTTGGGAATTTGAACATTGTAGTTTTATACTGTTGAGCGCCATACTGACAGATTGATATTTATACCTGTATATCTGTTTTGCCAAATAAACTCCTTAATGTTTGAAGATGTCCAAGTTCGATCTCCATTGCTACGGCTGTGACGAGTGTCAAGTTACCACAGGTTCTGTGATATGGTGACGAACAAAGTTGTAGTGTTATTGCCCATAACAACCAAAAGCATCAAGTACCCCATAAGAACATTTTTTTTTCACAGACATCATGACGTTGGTCACGATACTCCCCATAGCAGAGAATATCGGAGTTGTGTGGACTGTGGGGAGGCTGCAACCATCCCTGGAACAAGGCTTAGTATGTATATAGTGGTTAGATTGAGGGGGGGGCACATACATTAGCTTCCCTACATGTACTCCCCACACCAATTTAATCTATACTTGGGGAGACTCCTACGCCTACCTAGCCTATACCAGGGGACACCTGTATCTACCTAGTCTATACTGGGGGACACCTGTACCTACCTAGCTTATACTGAGTGACACCTGTACCTACCAAGCCTATACTAGGGACATCTGTATGTACCTAACCTATACTGGGGACACCTGTACCTAGCTAGCCTATACTGGGGGACACCTGTACCTGGCTAACTACCTACAAAAATCTGCAAGAGATTCTAAAAAAAGATGGGCACCGGCAGGCAACACAGGAAAGGAAATGTATAAATGCACACACGGGAGTACATTTATATACCAGGGGAGCGTCGAGGCAATGGACGCAGCGAATTCCCGAGAGATTTCATGCTAAAATTGATCTGGAATCAGCCTGTGGAGTATGGGCAGCCGACCAATCTCTCTCTAATCAGACTCTATTAGATAGAGATTTGTTTCTTGGTCCAATCTTTCCATCATTTCTAGATGTATGGCCACCTTTACATTCATGTTCGTGCAGGTTGAGCAGCTGCAGCTTTAAAGTATATATGATCAGATAGTATGGAGAATAATTTTGTTTAGATTTTGTTTCAAGCTTTTATTAAACTCAAAATTGTATACTAGACCTTCGCTTGGCACATTTTGGTAAGTTACAGGAAAAAGGGTTATGAAAAGTAATCACTTTTTGCACAGGAAAATATGAACGCCAGGGAGGTTAAAGAGTTAGAATATGGAGACTGTCATTTATTTCCTTTTGAACAATACCAGTTGCCTGGCAGCCCTGCTCACCTATTTGGCTGCAGTAGTGTCTGAATAACACCAGAAACAAGTATGCAGCTAATCTTTTCAGATTTGACTATGCCAGAAACACCTGATCTGCTGCATGCTTGTTCGTGGTCTATGGCTAAAGATAGAGGCAGAGGATCAGCAGGATAGCCAGGCAACTGGTATTGCAAAAAAGGGAAAACAAATACGGTAGCGTTGACATACCTTTCACTTCAGGTTCCCTTTAACCACTTCCCCTGCGCCGGGAAGTGACAGTACGTCCCTGCAAAATCCCATATCTCCTTAGAGGGACGTAGCTACTACTTCCCTTCCCACTAGCCCCCGCCAATTATTAGCCAGGAGATCAATGAACAGTTCCCATTCATTGATCTAAGTGCCCATGTGAATGACCGCCGCCTATTAGATTGTGCCACCATTCACAAAAAAACTATACTTACACAACCACGCATTACTTCCTCTTTGCGTAGTAATACTATGCATAGGGAAGTTATGCGCAATGACATCTTGTGGCCAAATCGTTTTTTAATTAAAAGACTTATTTAAAATTAACCCCTTACATCCCACACTCCCCAATATTTACCCCCAAAAGCTGTTTGATAAAAAAAAAAAAAGTTATCTTAGGGTCTGAACTTTTTCCTAAGATGTATGTCAAGAGGTTATATTATGGTTACTTTAAAATGGTGGGCTTGTAATTAGGGATGAAGGCAAAGCTGAAAAAATGTACTAGGGAAAACATTTTAAGCGTTGCAATAACCGGGGCAAAAAATGTGTGGGTTTTAATTACGTTAGCATGTATTTAAAACTATAATGGCCGAAAACTGAGAAATAACGAAATGTTCCTTTTTTTTCTTATTTTTCCTGTTAAAACTCATTTCTGATAAAATAATTCTTAGCAAAAAATAACCCCCAAAGAAAGCCTAATAGGTGGCGAAAAAACAAGATATAGATTGTTTTGCTGTGATAAGTAATAATAAAGTTATAGCCGAATAAATAAAAGGAGCGCTGACAGGTGAAAATTGCTCTGGTTTTTTTTGAAGGGGGAAAACCCCTACGAGGTGAAGTGGTTAATATCAGCCACATAGATACTGCAAAGGGGAAAAGGTAAAGATTTATCGTGGTAAGAAAGTATCTGCTACTGATTGAGACAAAGTTCCATTTTGGATGAAAGTTCCTCTTGAAGTGTACTAGAGGTGAACAAAAATCGAAGGCAGAGCACACACAACAGTATTTTCTGTGTGTATTCTTGATTTTCAGATGTGGCAGAATACATGCAATTACAAACATGCGCATTGTGCAGAAAAAAAATAAAATAAATAAAAGCAGAAAGCTGTCTATTTTAAAATCACAGTGAACAACACAAACACAGAGGGTGAACAACACCAGATTCCTGAGTGGCGCCACTGAGTATAATGGACAGTGCGAACCTACGACTTGTTCCCGACCTACAAGTTAGTGCTGGTGCACACTACAAGAGTTTTTTTTAAACGCTGGAGATTTTAAAAGCTCTTTCTAATGCAATGCTATGGGCGAATTTTTCAAAATCACAGTGTTCCAGCAGTGTTGCCAACCGTCCAGCAGTGTTGCCAACCGTCAGTAAATTTACTGACAGTCAGTAAAAAGTCAACAAATCTGGGCTGTCAGTAAAGTCCATGAAAAACTTTGTGGTGTCAGTAAAAAAACAACCTCTTTCTCTCCCAGAAGATCACAGCACTTAGGGCTTTTTCACATCAGACGACACTTGCAGGAGCCATTCTCCTGCACGCGTTGATAACCTGCGGCGTGACGTCGGGTAACTGCGGTGCGACGCAATCAGCGGCGGTAGCTATCAATTGAACCTGACAGAAAACGCCGGCTCCCGGGTGCGTTGGACGAAAAACTGCACCCGGATGCGTCGGAACCGAAACGCAGCGTTGGGTGTGAGAGGTAAAATGAAAGTCTATGGACTTTCATTTTACCTTTGTTAACGCAAACTTTACCGTTGCCTCAAAACGCTCAAAGTTTGCGCAGATGTGAAAGAGCCCTTACAGCTTATCAGTTCACATATCACTCTGGAATGTACACTGCTCTAGCTAAAGGTAACCATACATCTGTAGACTTGGAGGCCGATCGACCGTCAAATAAGACAATTGTTATTGATATTATAAAAATTGGTGCCACCAAGAGCATGCTTATACAATCAAACCAATTTCGTCCCAAAATTGGTTGCATGTATCAACCGCATGTATCAATCGGACATGCTGGAAAATCTCAGGTTAGCATGCTCGATCGGGTGCATGCAGCGGCAAGGGCTGCGATAATGGAGAACTAACATGATGGAAACCCTCCGGTCGCATCCCCCAAATGTAAATGTATCAGTGCATTAATACTTTATCTGCCCGGTGACCGCCACTGCACTCTTCTTCCTCATTTGCAGCCCAAGTGGTTGCCGATGTATTGCACGTCGGGCGCATGTGTGATATCTCATTTAATTTCAGTAATATTAGATGTCAGTAAAAAAAAAAGTGTTCAGGCAGTAAAAATTTGTATGCTTTGTCAGTAAAAATGTATTTCCAAAGTTGGCAACACTGTGTTCCAGTGTGAACACACACATAGGATAACATTAGCAAGAGCTTTTAAATTTACAACGCGCTTAGAAAAGCTCTTGTAGTGTGCACCCACCCTGGGTTTAGGGGCATTTAACCTTCCTGGCGGTAACCCCCGCAGGAGGTTTTCTCAGGCCCTGCTGGGCCGATCTGCATATTTTTTTTTTTTGCTGAACGCAGCTAGCACTTTGCTAGCTGCGTCAGCACACCGATCGCCGCCGCCCCGCCGCTATCCGCGCTGCCGAAGAGCCCCCCCCCCCCTCCTAGACCCCTGCGCTGCCTGGCCTATCAGTGCCAGGCAGCGCTAAGGGGTGGATCGGGTCTCCCTTAGACGTCACGACGTCCATGACGTTGGTGACGTCATCCCGCCCCGTCGCCATGGCGACGGGGGAAGCCCTCCAGGAAATCCCGTTCTTTGAACGGGATTTCCTGATCGCCTATCGCCGGAGGCGATCGGAGGGGCTGGGGGGATGCCGCTGAGCAGCGGCTATCATGTAGCGAGCCATAGGCTCGCTACATGATTTAAAAAAAAAATAAAAAAATAAAAAAAACGGCAGCGCTGCCCCCTGGCGGTTTTTAATAGACCACCAGGAGGGTTAATGTAGATCCGAGAAACTTTTACTCATTGCATAATTGTGCACCTTATATATAGCTTATAGGTCATTCACAACGCGCTTAGAAAAGCTCTTGTAGTGTGCACCCACCCTAATGCATACCCAACATACATTCCTTACCATAAGACCTGGGGTTTGGGGCATTTAAAGTAGATCTGAGAAACTTTTACTCATTGCATAATTGTGCACCTTCTAGTTTATAGGACATTCCTCAAGCCAAATACTTGTTTTAATACCCTATAAACTAAACAAGTCTCGCCCACAGCTCCTCCAGCGCCTAGACATTCTGAGTCCCATGCAGCAAGTGCTCACGGGAGCCCAGTCTGGGGAGGAGGAGGCTTTTCCTGAAGGAGGAGATTTCAGATGCGGGCGGAACAGAGCAGCTTGCATGTGTAATGATTAACAGAATATGGCTGCTGTCACTGCATCACAGGATGAAATAATCATATACTGTTGAAGCTATTTGCAGTTAGATTTGCTGTGTAAACTATCTAAACTTTAGATATGATATATAGAAAAGTTACTTGGTGTAGTTACCGTGTTTCCCCAGAAATAACACACTCTCTTATGTTAATTTTTGCTCCAGAAGATGTGCTAGGGCTTATTTTCAGAGGATGTATTATTTTGAGGGAAACACTGGTAGTTTTTCTATATAAAATGTATATACTGTATGCCATGCTGAAACACAAGTAGCATGCACAGAGCTTGTGGTTTGCAGATATTGGCTCTCACTTACAAGAAATTGATTCTGCTGATCATGTGGGTGATGCTGGGAATACAGGGTTCGATTTTGAGCCATTAAGATGGCTCGATAGATAAATTCCAAAATGTCCGCTCACCGTTCGATCGTTTTGCCGATCAATTTCTCATTGAAGTGAATTAAAGATAAGAAAAATGAGCGGAAGATAAGAGAATCAAGCGGACAAAACGATCGGCCGCAGAATCGAGCGCCAGAATCAACCAGTGTATTCCCAGCATGAGTTTATTTCTTGCAGGCAGAGAATTGTCAGGCTCCCCAGATAGGATAATCTGTGTGTCCTGGGAAAAGGTGAAGTGCTGCTGATGTTTATCACGACAGACCAGGAGGGCTGGCTCCAACAAAAATACAAATTGCCTGACACATATACAGGACTGTAGAATTTACATTATACTACTGCTCTCCCGTATCCAGGCTTTGTATTGGGCGTGACTTGCTGGGGTCATGTGGGCTGCTGCTAGGGCTTATATTCAGGGGATGTCTTAAATTTCAAGCATGCTAGGAATTCCTGCTAGAGCTTATTCTCAGGGGATGTCTTACTTTAGGAGAAACAGTAGTTTTTCATCTCGGATCCGCTTAAAGAGGCTGGGCTTTGTACCTTTTGTCAGACATGTCTTGCACCAACAACCGCCAAAGCAGTCAGGTGAGATTAAACCAATGACTATTAATAATATTTTTCAGGCAAGTCACATTTAGTCATTCATTCATTCAGTGGTGGTGTTTTACAAAATAAAAAAAATATTAAGAAACAAAAAACACTCATGCAAGGCAGTTTAGCAATAGTTTACTGAAAGTGGTTTCCAAATATGATTTATAATGCAGGAACTTAGAATTGAATAACTTGTCCCTGGAAGAAAGCAGAGAAACAAAATTAGTAAAGTAGCATCAATATTTGTGAACAAAGCAACTTGATTGATTCCGAATGGGGGTAGCCCATATATTTAAAGGGAAGGTTCAAGCAAAATAAAAAAATGAGTTTCACTTACCTGGGGCTTCTACCAGCCCCATGCAGCCATCCAGTGCCCTCGTAGTCACTCACTGCTGCTCCAGTCCCCCGCTGGCAGCTTGCCGACCTCGGAGGTTGGCGGGTCGCATTGCGTACATTTTTACGCATTCCTGATAGTGTAGAAACATTAATACATACATTTTTACGCGTTACTGGTTCAATGCGTAAATTTTTACGCATTGAACCAGTAATGCGTAAAAATGTTCCTGCACTAGCGGGAATGCGTAAAAATGTACGCAATGCGTCCCGCCGACGTCCGAGGTCGGCAAGCTGCCAGCGGGGGACTGGAGCAGCAGAGAGTGACTACGAGGGCACAGGATGGCTGCATGGGGCTGATAGAAGCCCCAGGTAAGTGAAACTCATTTTTTTATTTTGCTTGGACATTCCCTTTAAGTTTTATATCTACATAAGAGTTCTATAGTCCTTTAGTAGCAAAAATTGGACACTAGCACAAAATTTATATTTTGGTGGTCTACGACCCTATCAGAGGTTTACTTCATGATTTGTTGCAAGTAATAAATCAAAAATGTCTAAATCAACAAAAAGCTGTAATAGAACCACCTTGTTCAGTCCATTGAGAAAAGTAATCATAACAGCTATTACATTTCACTGCCTTTATCATTGGAGATTATCTTATTACCTTTACTGGTAATAAGGAGAAAGGGTCAAGGGCAAAGGCAGCAATAGTTTTCCATAAAGCGTATTTGCCATATACATTTTTACAAAAGATGGTAGCACATTTTCTCCACCCCTCTGTGAGGCAATCACAGAAACATTTTGAAAGTATTCCAGATCCAGCAAGGGGACTACAAGACATTTAGTGCATAATTCACAAAGCTTTTTAACCTGTTTTCACCTTATCTATGTTACATTTTTAAACTCCCAAAGAGCAAATATAATATACTTAGGTAAGAAAAGTAATATTGAAATAAAGTTAATCAGGAACAAATTACTTTGAGTAATTATTTTGCTTGTAAAAGTGTTAAAAGGTTATTTTTATTAATTACCTGATAAATACCGTTAAGTCATGCATGAGAAGTTTTGTGAATAGAGCCCATAGCCCCTAAAGCAGGGGTACCCGACCTTTTCCGGCCCGGGGACTGCTTTCTGACCAAATTTTGCTCCGGGGACCGGGGGGGGGGGGGGGGGGGGGGGGGAGGGATGGCGGTGGGAGGGGTCAGGGGGAGGATGTGGGTGGTGTGCGGCCTAGTGGACAGTGTTGTGCGCAGCGGGTTATTGGGGGGGGGGGGGGGTTGGGTGCGGCAGCATGACTAGTATAGTTGCCCCAGTATAGGGAGTTTAGTTGCCCCAGTATGGCTAGTATAGTAGTATAGTTGCCCCAGTATAGTGCCCAGCATGGCTAGTATAGTGCCCAGCATGGCTAGTAAAGTGCCCAGTATAGGTAGGTAGTGGACCAGTATAGCTAGTATATATAGTGCCCCAGCATGGCTAGTATAGTGCCCCAGCATGGCTAGTATAGTGCCCCAGCATGGCTAGTATAGTGCCCAGCATGGCTAGTATAGTGCCCCAGCATGGCTAGTATAGTGCCCCAGCATGGCTAGTATAGTGCCCCAGCATGGCTAGTATAGTGCCCCAGCATGGCTAGTATAGTGCCCCAGCATGGCTAGTATAGTGCCCAGCATGGCTAGTATAGTGCCCTAGGATGGCTAGTATAGTGCTCAGCATGGCTAGTATAGTGCCCCAGGATGGCTAGTATAGTGCTCAGCATGGCTAGTATAGTGCCCCAGGATGGCTAGTATAGTGCCCAGCATGGCTAGTATACTGCCCAGCATGGCTAGTATAGTGCCCAGGATGGCTAGTATAGTGCCCAGCATGGCTAGTATAGTGCCCAGCATGGCTAGTATAGTGCCCAGCATGGCTAGTATAGTGCCCAGCATGGCTAGTATAGTGCCCAGCATAGCTAGTATAGTGCCCCCCCAGCATGGCTAGTATAGTGCCCAGCATGGCTAGTATAGTGCCCAGCATGGCTAGTATAGTGCCCCAGCATGGCTAGTATAGTGCCCCAGCATGGCTAGTATAGTGCCCCAGCATGGCTAGTATAGTGCCCCAGTATAGCTAGTATAGTGCCCCAGTATAGCTAGTATAGTGCCCAGCATGGCTAGTATACTGCCCAGCATGGCTAGTAAAGTGCCCAGTATAGGGAGGTGGTGCCCCCGCGGCCGCCGCTTCTGTTAACTTATGAGCGGGCGGCCGCTTCCAGATTCCCCCAGGCGCCGCTCTCCTTCAGTAACTCCGATACAGCAGCACGTCTTGCGGAGGAGGGAAGGAGGCGGGGCAGCGGCTTCCTGTAGCGGCAATATGCTACGCCGCTACCATGGCAACCGCCGCCACGCTTCCTTCCCTCCTCCGCAAGACGCGCTGCTGTTATCGGAGATACTGAAGGAGAGCGGCGCCGGGGGAAATCCGTAAGCGGCCGCCCGCTCATAAGGCAACAGGAAACTGCCAACGGACCGGCAGTGGGCCGCGGCCCGGTGGTTGGGGACCCCTGTCCTAAAGGATCCGGGTCCATGGGACTGTATCATTTGGCAGTCTCTTGACTGCCAACACTTAGGAATTTTACAAGACAACTAAGGATATGTAGACTACTATATTTATTCCCTTTAGACTAAAACTAGTCCTTGGCAAGAGTACTTGTAAAAGGTACAAACCGGAACAAAGAACATCTATCAGGCCCTAGGCAATGTAAGTGTGGGTACATGTAAGAATGATGTGCAGGTACTCTGCAGGGGAATGAGGAGATTGTAAACAGACAACACCTCTGTGTTCAATGTGCACAGCATTCTCAGTGGATTCCCTGCAGCTCTGTGGGGAGTGCATATGTAGAGTATAGTACTACTGTGTAACAAAGTAAACCTGAGACAGATGAAATTAAAGTTTTATACATACCTGGGGCTTCCTCCAGCCGCCTTCAGGATAATCAGTCCCTCGTTGTCCTCCTCCACCACCTGGATCTTCTGCTATGAGTTCAGGTACTTGAGCCAGTCGGGCGTAGTGCGCATGCACACACTCCGCCGCCAGGAGCATACTACACCTGTGCAGCACTATTGCGCGGGTGCAAAATGTTCCTGGCTGTGGGAGCGGCATGTGGCTGGACATCGCTGACTGGCTGAATTACCAGGTATGTATAAAACTTTACATTTCATCAGTCTCAGTTACCCTTTAATTTGTAGTCACCAAACCAAATTTTAACAACTTATCAAATTATTTGATTTCATCAGCAAAGGGAGTGCATACATTTGCATAAATCAGCATCAATGCAGAAATATTTCCATCTCGTTGACCATCTCTATTAGTGACACAGCTACACATCAGGCTTTATTCTTACATAATTCATGTTATTTAGTATATATAAGAGATTCCTGTGTACACATCATATATACAGTCACAATCAGATATGTATATCTGACCTTAAAAATACGGGGACTGCTTTATTGAAGCAGCACAAGTAACTAATTTTGATTGGTTTATTTCATTTTTGTGGACTAAGCACAGCTATTACTGTATATATACTGTATATATACATTATTTGTAATGACTATTATCTGAGAAATAGAACATTTTATCATATTTTCTATTTTAATTACAGTTACAAATTCATTCGGAGTCGGAGCATCGTTTCCCGACTCCAGGCATCCAAAATTGCCTGACTCCACGACTCCGACTCCACAGCCCTGCGAGGGACTATGCCACAACCAAGCAATTTTTTGTTTCAACAGTTTAGGATGGTTTTAATCTGCTATTCTTACCTTGGGCATACAGAGAATCTTTACCCTTCTTGTACTGGGTAACTTTATGTGACTGATGCTTACCACATTTTTTGCAGTAGGTCCTGCGGGTTTTAGGGACGTTCACCTGTATGGGAGAAAGTGAAAAACATTAAAACAAAAAACTGATCCTACTACAAACTAAGGACGATCAATGAGATTAAAGTGAACCAGAGACGAAGCACCCTCATGTATTTTACCATATATATCAGTGGGAACATTAGAAAACACCTACCCTGCTTTCTGTTTCATCTTTCACTGTTCACCCTGCCTGTTATGGCCCTGATAAAATGCCCGACTGAGCATTCAGTCTGGCTTTGCTCAGGAATCATAACTAAGTCATTATAGCAGAGCCAGCAGGGGGCAGGCTTGAAAGACATCATCAGAGAAGACAGACTCCACTATAATGATTCCTGAGCAAAGCCAGGCTGAATGCTCAGTCAGGGATTTTATCTGGGCTGATAACAGGCAGGCTGAACAGTGAAGGATGAAACAGAAAGCAGGGTAGGCGTTTTCTAATGTTCCCACTGATATATATATATATATATATATATATATATATATATATATAGTAAAATACATAAGGGTGCTTAGGCCTCGATTCATCATTGTCTTTGCGATAACTTTTTAAGTTCGTTAAATTACCGAATTCGAAGTATATTGATTTCTAGTTGTATTCATCAAGGTTTTTCCGCATTCGGTGCGAATTCGATAAAATATCGATAACAATGCGGTAAACATTCGTTAACGTGTCGATATTTCCATTTTACAGCGGTAATTTAACACACGGCCATAGGATTCCCGTGGAATTGTGGGTAAAAAGGCAGTCCTTTGAACACCACGTAGCAACATTCCGAATAGGGCTTAACACCTGAACCAGGATTCTTGAAGTGGCTTGGGACAATCCCACAATTTCGCCAGCTATGGCTTCATAGGAATCTGAAAAAATGTAGTGCAGCTAGCAATTTAGTTAACCCTGCCACTGCCTGTGTTCTCTTATAAGATGATTCAAGAGAAATGCAGATGTCCTGGTATAGCAAATAAATACATTCTCTTGCAAATTGATATGGTTCTAGACATTATTCTTGCCCTTCTGCGCCTTTGAATCACTCTCAGCTGATACATAACCACTTCAAATGGCTCCATCTTCTCTATCAGCAATGCTCTGACAGGAATAACGACAGAGCAGTGAAGGAGATAACTAATCCTAAATGTAACGCTAAACCACGCCCACTTTCATTTTCTTCCATTTTATCGCATCATTGACGAATGATTACCGAATGCTCGCTAACTGCTGTAGATAACTTTGATAAATCCTGAAATCAACTTAGGGAGTTCGGTATTTTACAGAGCTGTCGTTAATTGATTCGATAAGTCTTGATGAATCGAGGCCTTAGTCTCTGGTTCATTTTAAAATAGTTCTGTGCAAATGTTATGCAGTGGAAGTGGACCATTTCCAAGCTGCATAAATGTTCATACAATTACTGTAGCATTAAGTTTGGAACCATTTGAAATAATCTGCAATTCCATTATAACTTTTTACTCATACTCCATCCGCTTACCCCATCCCATTTTCTACATAGCCATATACAACCCCTACAACAAACCTGCTGCCTCTTACAGTACAATGGGACAAAAAACAGGTTTTATCATGGTTTTCTTTTACTTTTAAACTGCTTACCTTGCAGTTGTGCTGGTCCTTGGGCCTCAATTCACTATGCAAAGCTGATTTTACCGATCACCTTGTCAAATGCCAAATCACTAAACTTATAACTGCACTGAAAATATATATATATATATATATATATATATATATATATATATATATATATATATATATATATATTTATATATTTTTTTATCTAGCTCCTGTCCAGTGTGTGTGTGTGGATGGAGACAAGTCTCAGGTTGCTGTCCTTCCGACTTCTGGAAAAGAAATTACCGTAAGTAATTTTGGTCTTTTTATTTCAAAACTGTCTTTAACATGATAGCCCTAATGCTGCATTCCCGCGGCTGAAATCTAACTACACCCCCCCCCCCCACCACCACCACCACTCCCCCGCAAAATCCACGACTTTCTTGGTCGTGGATTTTGCAGCTTTCAGCTGCAGCTCTGCCTCTCCACGCATCTATCAGTGCCTGGATCGCCACCTCTGCCCGCCCCTCTCACTCTTCCTTCACTGAGAGGGGCGGGGGAGAGGCGGAGATATGCGCTGATTGACGAGTAAGGAGGCAGAGCTGCGGCTGAAAGCTCTGCCTCCTCCAGCAGCAAAATCCACAGCCAAGAAAGTCGTGCATTTTGCGTGGAAGAGTTAGGGGGTGGTTTAGTTAGACTTCAGCCGTGGGAATGTGGCACTTTAGTTAGGGCTATCATGTGAAAGACATTTTTGAAATAAAGATTTTTATGAGACTTCAGTGTCTCTTTAAGCAGGAAGCTTTGAGTCAGGATAATGCGAAGCAGCAGAGTAAGGGCAAACCCACAGGAGTAATAAACTTTTTTCTTTTTGGTATCATCCTGATTTAAAACGTGCTGCTATTTCTGATGGCTAACAAGGAAGCTGCTATCCTTATTGACTTTACAGAAAATGCATTTACGAGATGATGTTAGCTTCAGTAGTGTGTCAGATACAAACGTGCAGACAGTCAGTGGCATCAGAACACTTGTGGCAAATTATGTGGGAAGTACTACAGAGACAAAAGCCTCAATTCGCTAAGTGCAGTTCAGTAAAATAATTTAGGTCGGTAAAATACCGCATTCTGTATGTTACATTTTTTTTTTCACCAAATTTACAAAACATGCATACGGTAGAAGTTTGGTGATTTACCGAGGAATCATGTTTTAGTTCACCAAGCCCTTACCAGCTGTGGAGCAGGTCAGGCAGAAAGTTGTGAGTCTGTGCATAAGTCTGTTTTTTCTGTCCAGTGCATCCTCGGCATCCCTGTAGATGTGCTGCAGCCACTAGGGGGAGCCCTTCTGTATGAGTATTCAGATATTTGCATTTAAAAGGATGCAGAGAAAACTTAGAATATGTCTCCTTCCCATGCTCTGCTGTGTGAAGTCCCACCCTCCAGGGTATCCGATCAAACCTCCCTATTGGCTGTCTGCTACATCTGTCAATACGTTACCACATGGAAAGTGTGGGGTACCAGCTGGTCAGAGCTGGAGGTAAATGCGGAACACTTATTTACCTCACTAGTCAGTAATGCTGCTATATATATATATATATATATATATATATATATATATATATATATATATATATATATATATATATATATATATATATATATATATATATATATATATATATATATATATATATTACACACATATATATATATATATATATATACATACAGGATCTTCTAAAAAAATTAGCATATTGTGATAAAGTTCATTATTTTCTGTAATGTACTGATAAACATTAGACTTTCATATATTTTAGATTCAAATACACACAACTGAAGTAGTTCTAGCCTTTTATTGTTTTAATATTGATGATTTTGGCATACAGCTCATGAAAACCCAAAATTCCTATCTCCAAAAATTTGCATATTTCATCCGACCAATAAAAGTAAACCTTCAAATAATTATGTTCAGTTATGCACTCAATACTTGGTCGGGAATCCTTTTGCAGAAATGACTGCTTCAATGCGGCATGGCATGGAGGCAATCGGCCTGTGGCACTGCTCAGGTGTTATGGAGGCCCAGGATGCTTCGATAGTGGCCTTAAGCTCATCCAGAGTGTTGGGTCTTGCATCTCTCAACTTTCTCTTCACAATATCCCACAGATTCTCTATGGGGTTCAGGTCAGGTGAGTTGGCAGGCCAATTGAGCACAGTAATACCATGGTCAGTAAACCATTTACCAGTGGTTTTGACACTTTGAGCAGGTGCCAGGTCGTGCTGAAAAATGAAATCTTCATCTCCATAAAGATTTTCGAGCATCCTGGGCCTCCATAACACCTGCCACAGGCTGATTGCCTCCATGCCACGTCGCATTGAAGCAGTCATTTCTGCAAAAGGATTCCCGACCAAGTATTGAGTGCATAACTGAACATAATTATTTGAAGGATGGCTTTTTTTGTTTTAAAAACACTTTTCTTTTATTGGTCGGATGAAATATGCTAATTTTTTGAGATAGGAATTTTGGGTTTTCATGAGCTGTATGAGCTAATGTTTATCAGTACATTACAGAAAATAATGAACTTTATCACAATATGCTAATTTTTGGAGAAGATCCTGTACATATATATACACATACACACACACACACACATATATATATATATATATACATACATATATATATATATATATATATATATATATATATATATATATATATATATATATATATATATATATATACATACATACATACATATATACAGTGGTGTGAAAAACTATTTGCCCCCTTCCTGATTTCTTATTCATTTGCATGTCTGTCACACTTAGGCTGGTTTCACACCAGGACGTTGCGTTTTAGAGGACGTTATGGTCGCATAACGTGCCCCTAACGCAACACCTGGTGCTCTCTAATGTGGACGTCAGAGTGAGCTGCGTTGTGCAGCTCACTCTGGCGTCCGTGATGCCGTGATGCGCACTCTTGGACGCATGCGGCATCACATGGTCCCGCCCAGCCAATCCAGGAAGTAAACACTGCACAGTCACTGAGTGCAGTGAATATTAATTAGCCATGTGCTTGGCCGCTCTCCGCTCCTCCCCAACATTACTGCGCATGTGCAAGCAGTCTAACGCGGTTCTGCCGCTTATAAAGTACTGCATGCAGTACGTTCTGTTATGGCGCAGCGTTACTGAGTAACGCAACGTGGGCACTGTGAACAGCCCATTGATTTTTCATTGCTGTGCGGTGGGGTGCGTTACAGGCTGCTCTAACGTGCGCCTGTAACGTCCCACTGTGAAACCAGCCTTAAATGTTTCTGCTCATCAAAAACCGTTAACTATTAGTCAAAGATAACATAGTTGAACACAAAATGCAGTTTTAAATGATGGTTTTTATTATTTAGCGAGAAAAAAAACTCCAAATCTACATGGCCCTGTGTGAAAAAGTGATTGCCCCCCTTGTTAAAAAATAACTTAACTGTGGTTTATCACACCTGAGTTCAATTTCTGTAGTCACCCCCTGGCCTTATTACTGCCACACCTGTTTCAATCAAAAAATCACTTAAATAGGAGCTATCTGACACAGAGAAGTAGACCAAAAGCACCTCAAAAGCTAGACATCATGCCAAGATCCAAAGAAATTCAGGAACTAATGAGAACAAAAGTACTGTAATTGAGATCTATCAGTCTGGTAAAGATTATAAAGCCATTTCTAAAGCTTTGGGACTCCAGCGAACCACAGTGAGAGCCATTATCCACAAATGGCAAAAACATGGAACAGTGATAAACCTTCCTAGGAGTGGCCGGCCGACCAATATTACCCCAAGAGCACAGAGAAAACTCATCCGAGAGGCCACAAAAGACCCTAGGACAACATCTAAAGAACTGCAGGCCTCACTTGCCTCAATTAAGGTCAGTGTTCACGACTCCACC